>NC_057807.1:471097898-471267146 GCF_018294505.1 Triticum aestivum | reverse complement strand
CGGTAAAGGACTACTTGGTTGCCTATACAGTTCATAGACAAGTAAATGGAAACTACTAAAAGCCTCAAGATAAGTGTGAGTGCCGAGGATGGCTCTTCCGTAGGAAGACGGAGGTGGATCCTCGGTAGTGTATTGAAGTGGTGAGTAGTGGACTCGTGTGCGCAAAACTATTTCAAATTGGAGTATCGTAGGATAGTCTAGCCAAGAGTCAAAGCTGGCTTGCTGCAATAACTCCACCAACCCTTCTTGATACTGTGCATGTATGTAGGATCTGATGTAAGTCTTGCTGAGTACCTTTGTACTCATGTTGCTATATTCTACATTTTACAGAAGACGCTGCAACCCCTTCTGATGGGTTTTATGTAGACGTGGACATCAACGAGTAGGCTAAAAGACCCAGGTGGTGACCCTGAGCTTGTGAAGGACCACGTAGTATAGCTAGGCTTTCCAAGCCTCTTTCATTTTACTAGTTGTCTGTACTCAGACAAGTTACTTCCGCTGTTGGCTTGTATGATTGTATGACTTGTATGTTGGGTCGTGAGACCCGTACCTTTGTGTGTATGTTATGTATGGCTCTCTGAGCCCTAAATAAAGTACTTGTGTCGTAGAGTCATGTTGTGATGCTTCGTTGTAATTGCACATATCGAGCATATTGTGTGTATGATTGAAATGCTTGGTATGTGTGGGATCTGACTATCTAGTTGTTTATCTTTAGTAGCCTCTCTTACCGGGAAATGTCTCCTAGTGTTACCGCTGAGCCATGGTAGCTTGCTACTGCTCTGGAACACCTAGGCTGGCCGGCATGTGTCCTTCTTCGTTCCTGTGTCTGTCCCTTCGGGGAAATGTCACGCTTTGAGTACCGGAGTCCTGTTAGCCCGCTACAGCCCAGTTTACCGGAGTCCTGCTAGCCCAGTGCTACAGCCCGGACCCACTTGCTGATGACCGACACGTTCGAAGCTGGGTCATGGATGCCTGTCCCTGTAAGTCTGTGCCACTTTGGGTTTACAACTAGTCATGTCAGCCCGGGCTCTTTATCATATGGATGCTAGCGACACTATCATATACGTGAGCCAAAAGGCGCAAACGGTCCCGGGAAAAAGGTAAGACGACACCCGTGGGGATACCGTGCGTGAGGCCGCAAAGTGATATGAGGTGTTACCAGCTAGATCGATGTGACATCGAGTCGGGGTCCTGACACTACCAAGGATAATAGACATACTATCGTCCTCGGGAATATCAAGAATAACAAAGTCCATTAAGATAGTGACATTTGCAACCACAACAGGCACATTCTCGCAAATACCGATAGGTATAGCAGTTGATTTATCAGCCATTTGCAAAGATATTTCAGTAGGTGTCAACTTATTCAATTCAAGTCTACGATATAAAGAGAGAGGCATAACACTAACACCGGCTCCAAGATCACATAAAGCAGTTCTAACATAATTTCTTTTAATGGAGCATGGTATAGTTGGAACACCCGGATCTTCAAGTTTCTTTGGTATTCCACCCTTAAACGTGTAATTAGCAAGCATGGTGGAAATTTCAGCTTCCGGTATCTTTATTTTATTTGTGATGATATCCTTCATATACTTAGCATAAGGATTTACTTTAAGCATATCAGTTAAGCGCATACGTAAGAAAATAGGTCTAATCATTTCAGCAAAGTGCTCAAAATCCTCATCATCCTTTGAGTTGGATGGTTTAGGAGGAAAGGGCATGGGTTTCTGAAGCCATGGTTCTCTTTCTTTACCGTGCTTCCTAGCAACAAAATCTCTCTTATCATAACGTTGATTCTTTGATTGTGGGTTATCAAGATCAACAGCAGGTTCAATCTCTACATCATTATCTTTGCTAGGTTGAGCATCAACATGAACATTATCATTAACCTTATCGCTAGGTTCATGTTCATCACCTGATTGTGTTTCAGCATCAGAAATAGAAATATCATTGGGATTCTCAGATGTGTCTACAGAAGGTTCACTAGAAGCATGTAAGGTTCTATCGTCTTTCTTTTTCTTCTTCTTAGAAGAACTAGGTGCCTCTAAATTATTTCTTTGAGAATCTTGCTAGATTCTCTTAGGGTGGCCTTCACGATACAAAGGTTCCTGACTCATTCTACTAGTTCTAGTAGCCACTCTAACGGCAAAGTCATTTTTATTATTCAATTCATCAAGCAAATCATTTTGAGCTTTGAGTACTTGCTCAGCTTGAGTAGCAACCATAGAAGCATATTTGCTAACGGTGTAGTTCATCTTTAGCTCTAGCCAGATTATCACCTACGTGTCCTATCTCGAAAGAATTATTCTTTAACTCTCTACCAACATAAGCATTAGAACTTTCTTGTCTAGCCATAAAGTGATCAAATTCATCTAAGCATGGGCTATGAAATTTAGTAGACGGTATTTCAACTTTATCATATCTATAGAGAGAATTTACCTTTACTACCTGTGTCGGATTATCAAGACAATGTGGTTCTTCACGCGGTAAATTAAGACCATGTATTTCTTCAATAGGTGGTAAATTCTTAACATCTTCAGCTTTAATACCTTTTTCTTTCATTGATTTCTTTGCCTCTTGCATATCTTCAGGACTGAGAAATAAAACACATCTCTTCTCCGGAGTGGGTTTAGGAATAGGCTCAGGAGTTGGCTTAATTGGTTCAGGAATTACTTAAGGAGCTGGCTCAGGAAGAGTCCAATTATTTTCATTAGTCAACATATTATTAAATAATATTTCAGCTTCATCGATTGTTCTTTCCCTGAAAACACAACCAGCACAACTATCCAAGTAGTCCTTGGAAGCATCAGTTAGTACATTATAAAAGATATCAAGTATTTCATTTTTCTTAAGAGGATGATGAGGCAAAGCATTAAGTAACCGTAGAAGCCTCCCCCAAGCTTGTGGGAGACTCTCTTCTTTGATTTGCACAAAATTATATATTTCCCGCAAGGCAGCTTGTTTCCAAGTCTTAGCATCACCCTTTAATGAGAACAGAAATATCTTAAGGATATATAAATAGCGAGACTTCTCATGATGAGTAAATAGGGTGGCTATATCATTCAACTTGGTAAGATGTACCACAACAGTTTTATTTTCAAGGCCATAAACATGATCAGATTCAACTAAAGTAATAATCTCAGGATCAACAGAGAATTCATAATCCTTATCAGTAACACAGATAGGTGAAGTAGCAAAAGCAGGTTCCGGTTTCATTCTAGCATTAAGAGACTGTTGCTTCCATTTAGCTAATAATTTCTTAATATCAGATCTATCATTGCAAGCAAGAATTTCCATAGCAGCTTCTTCATTCATAACATAACTCTTAGGAACAACAGGCAATACATAATCATTGGGGGAACGTTCATCATCACTATCATGAATAGCATCTTCAATATTTTCATTCCCCCTAACTCTAGCAAGTTGTTCATCTAAAAATTCACCTAATGGCAAAGTAGTATCACGCACAGAAGTAGTTCCATCATGCATAGCAGAAGTGGCATCATCAGTAACATGCGACATATCAGAATTCATAGCAGTAGCAGGTTTAGGTGTCGCAAGCCTACTAATAACGAAAGGAGAATCTAGTGCAGAGCTAGATGGCAGTGCCTTAACTCCCCTCGTAGTTGAGGGCAAAATCTTGGTCTTAACGTCTTTCAAGTTCTTCATAGTGATCAACAGATATAAATCCCAAGTGACTCAGAGAATAGAGCTATGCTCCCCGGCAATGGCGCCAGAAATTAGTCTTGATAACCCACAAGCATAGGGGGTCGCAATAGCTTTCGAGGGTGAAGTACAACCCAAATTTATTGATTCAACACAAGGGGAGCCAAAGAATATTCTTGAGTATTAGCAGTTGAGTTGTCAATTCAACCACACCTGGATAACTTAGTATCTGCAGCAAGTATTTAGTAGCAAAGGTGGTATGATAATAATGGTAACGGTAGCAACAGTAAAGATAAATGTTTTTGGGTTTTTGTAGTAGTTGTAACAGTAGCAACGGAAAAGTAAATAGGCGAAGAACAATATGTGAAAAGCTGGTAGGCAATGGATCAGTGATGGATAATTATGCCGGATGCAATTCTTCATGCAATAGTTATAACATAGGGTGATATAGAACTAGCTCCAATTCATCAATGTAATGTAGGCATGTATTCCATAAATAGTCATACGTGCTTATGGAAAATAACTTGTATGATATCTTTTGTCCTACCCTCCCGTTGCAGCGGGGTCCTTACGGAAACTAAGGGATATTAAGGCCTCCTTTTAATAGAGAACCAGACCAAAGCATTAACACATAGTGAATAAATGAACTCCTCAAACTACGGTCATCACCGAGAAGTATCCCGATTATTGTCACTTCGGGGTTGTCGGATCATAACACATAGTAGGTGACTATAGACTTGCAAGATAGGATCAAGAACACACATATATTCATGAAAACATAATAGGTTTAGATCTGAAATCAAGGCACTCGGGCCCTAGTGACAAGCATTAAGCATAGCAAAGTCATAGCAACATCAATCTCAGAACATAGTGGATACTAGGGATCAAACCCTAACAAAACTAACTTGATTACATGGTAAATCTCATCCAACCCATCACCGTCCAGCAAGCCTACGATGGAATTACTCACACACGGCGGTGAGCATCATGAAATTGGTGATGGAGGATGGTTGATGATGACGACAGCGACGAATCCCCCTCTCCGGAGCCTCGAACGGACTCCAGATCAGCCCTCCCGAGAGAGATTAGGGCTTGGTGGCGGCTCCGTGTCGTAAAACGCGATGAAACTTTCTCTCTGATTTTTTTTTCTCCCCGAGAGGGAATATATGGAGTTGGAGTTGAGGTCAGAGGAGGTCCAGGAGGCCGCGCCCTAGGGGGTGCCCCCTTGTCTCGTGGACAGCCTGTGGGCCCCCTGGCATTGATTCTTTCGCCAAAAATTCTTATTAATTCCAAAAAGTGCCTCCGTGGATTTCCAGGACATTCCGAGAACTTTTCTTTTCTACACATAAAACAACATCATGGTAGTTCTACTGAAAACAGCGTCAGTCTGGGTTAGTTTCATTCAAATCATGCAAGTTAGAGTCCAAAACAAGGGCAAAAGTGTTTGGAAAAGTAGATACGTTGGAGACGTATCATCCGGCCAAAACTCTGCTCCCCGCCCCACCTCACTGCCGAGGTTGCGCCGCCCCCGGGCCAAATCACAAAGACTCCTTGTCATCCAGACCCGACAGCGGAAGTACCTTCAACCCACGCAACTCTAAAAGATAGCCATCTAAGTGCTACTTCCGCGGAAAACTTGCGGCCCCGCACCCTTACGTCAGACACCAGCCAACCGGCAGCCTAGGAGCTCCGCCGCCTCAAGGGGTGCTGCTCCCATTGGGAATCGATTGGCCCAGAATAAAAATTCAGACACCTGACGCCTTAATAAAGTTATTTGAGATGAGGGTGCGACCTATCTGGCGGCATGGTGAAGTAGGCAGGTCCAGCTGCCGAGTCGGTGATGCCGGCGCAGTTGCGGTGGCGACTAGCGGCAGGGAAAGAGCAATGTCGCGAAGGTCGACGGCTACGCGGAAGTAGTGCCAGGACTCTGGACGGATCCAAAGTTGGAGCCGCTCCGGCACTGTGAACAACGCCAGGGGTGACTCGGCTCCGGTACGGTTCACGCGGTCGTCGTTGAGGCAGCACCAGCATCACGGAGTAAGAGGCACACAGCCCAGTGCACGACGGCAAATGGACATCGTCTCTGGCATTAGGGAGGAGGGCGGCTGTGAAATTTGTGCAGTGGGGGCGCCATGGAGGTGGGCTGAGGTTTCGCGGCTCGGGAGAAGGGAGCTTCCCGGGGAGAAGGTGATTTGGCGCCCACGAGGTATGAATGGGGGATGGGGGGGATTGGGAGGGGAGTGGAACCATGTCTTACGGACGCATTTGTCTGAAATGTGAGGGGGAGTCACAGTTCTACCCTTGCCTATAGGCTTCTCGGCTTGGGTCTGTGTACTGAGGGTCAGGGATAGTAGAGTAACTTTGCTTCTCCCCAAATAGTGGGCGGGAGCGATTTCGGGCGAGGAGGGCGTGTTTTGAACTATAGTGGGCACGAGCGATTTCGGGCAAGGAGAGCGTGTTTTGAAATAGTGGGCGCGAGCTATTTCGGGCGAGGAGAGAGTGTTTTGCCAACCATGGTTTATGAATTATTTGGGACATGTCATTTCGGCCGAGGAGAAGGTGCGCTTGGATGAAGTTACGAACCTACCCTCGATGTACAACGGGCCAATTGATGCGTGTCCCACATAGGACGGTAATTTCGCATCTCCCATTTATTTGCTCAGGTGAATTCCACCGAGGAGAGAGGATGTTTAATGGTTTGTTCAAATTTTGGGAGAACGAGCATCCACGTCTACCTTACCAAGTCGCTTCAAATCAAATTTTGAAATATTAGCTTGCCACTTCTTTTTTAGATGGATAGATGATGCTCGGGAGTAATGTGTTTTACATGCTCGTTGCTAGCGATTTACTATATGACAAATAGTTTACCCACTCAAAAACATGAATCAAACCCAAAATGAAATATCTCAATTCAATGAAATAGCTCATTCAGTAGGTCAAAATAGTGAACTAAATCCAAAATTGAACACCTCAATCGAGCAGCATGTTTTACAGTATTATAGTACTCCATGAACATGTTGAAAGTCAAATTAATGAACTTGTTAGATATACGCATCTATCCCTTCATCTGTGGATTGCAGACAACATGTTCTCCAATTGAAATATCTGAATGCAAGTTTACATCAAAACATGGTTTATATCAGTCTTTGATGCATAAAACGCGACCTCCCCCTCTCCCGGACTCATGTTCTCTCTCTCTCTCTCTCTCTCTCTCTCTCTCTCTCCCTCTCTCTCTCTCTCTCTCTCTCTCTGTGTGTGTGTGTGTGTCTCTCTCTCTGACAATCTTCAATTCTGTTGCCCGCATCCGACACAAAAACCTTGTTGGTCCCTCTCCCTTTCTCTCCATCTCTCTCTCTCTCTCTCTCTCTCTCTCTTTGTGTGTGTGTGGAGGGGGAGGTCTTTCTAGTTCGCATGCATATATACACCATCTATAGGTCTCTCTCGCACACTATGTGTGATACTCTAGCTAGTCCAAGCTAGATATCTTGGGTGCACTCATCATACGCACAAAAATTCCTTGGCTCTTTGTCCGTAACTCTCTCACGCACCACTATGTCGTCTCAGAGCTCTTCCCCTCTCTCTCAAAATCGCCATCCACCTAGGTCACACATACACATGCATATCTCACTTGCACTTGATAGGCCCATCTAAAACACTATCTCTCTCCCTCGTTCTCTCTCCATCTCACACGCACACACACACCATCTCATGCCCAGCTAGCCAAGTATGATGGTCTCTCACTCAATTGTAGGCACACGTAGTCCCCCCTATATGTATATGACTAGCTAATCTTAGTCTACATCACAAACTATCGGGGAAACTGATCCACGAACACCTATGGGACCGGCGGACCGAGCCCCTTTCGGTTCGGCGGGGGGCGGAGATCGCACGAAGAGCAGATCGAGGCGAAGCACACGAGTAGTTTACCTAGCTTCGGAGCTCTCCGGAGAGATAACACTCCTACTGCTGCATGTCTGAGTGTATTGAGTTCTTGTTCGGGAGCGCTGAGTGCTACAGTACACACGAGCTGCTAACGAGACCGAGCGTGAGTGTTTTATGCCTTCCAACCCCCCTCTACGTTGCGCATGGGCCTCCTTTTATATGCTCAAGGGGTCACCGACAGGTGGCAACGTAGATAAGGGTAAAAATGGAAAAGGAATTGTGGTTGGTACAGCTACCTGTACAGTGTATCCTACCTAACCCTGACGGCAGGGGACAAAGGCATTAAATGCATGTCTGCGTCGCCCTAACAGTGTAGAAAAGGACCGTCAGGGACGCCACCGCTTGCCACGATGGCTATCTTGTCAGTTCCGCTTGCCACCGCGCATCGCTGGCTGCACGGCCCCTCGCCACGTGCGCCTAGAAAGGCCCCAGGGCGACACGTTGGTGGATGTGCTGGAGCGTGGGTACAGAGTGGTCGCTTGCCGCGGCAAGCACCTTGCCGCGGTCGCTGTCTTGTCCCGTCCGGAAGCTTGTCGCTCACCGGGCCTTGCTGGGACGCGTGGTGCGTCGCAGCAAGTTCCTTGAAATGCCTTGGTTGGCCTTCCCGGCAAGCTCCTCTTGCCGGGGCCTTGTCTCCTTGGCTTGAAAACTTTGTTCTTGAATGGCTCCAAAGGAACCACGGAGGATCTTGGCGGTCACCCGGCAAGCCTTGCCGCGGGGTGCTGTGACTGCCCGTGCACAAGTTCGGGATACTAGGGTACCCCTACTCTACTACACCGACAGGAGCCCCCGGGCCTGGGCCACACATGGCGCTGAGCGCTGTTGGGCCAGGTCCAAAACAGGGCACGGGCACGCGCGGCCTGGGTTGCGCCGTATCTTACTCCGTATCCACCGTGCCTTCCCCGAACGGCACGCGCCGAATGCAGCGTCGTGGGAGGGATCGTGGGTGGTTTCTTTATTCAGAAAGACGGAACGCCCGCCCCCTCCCTCTTTATAAGCAGGGGAAATAGGGGCAGTTCGCCCATCTCACCGGTTGCTACTCCAATCTCAGAAATCTCCGCCGCTCCCCCCTTCTTTCCCAAGCTGAAAGAGAGCAGCGCTCCGCCCCCCATCACCACCAGCATCACCAATGCCGTCGATCTCCCCCACCACCTCCGCCATGGCTCCGAAAGCCGACAAGGGGAAGGTCGTGAAGTCGGCCGAGGCACAGCGGCTCGCGGCGTTGCGGAAGGAGCGGGCAATCTCCCCCCCCCCCAGCTCGCTGCGAAGGAGCTGAGGGAGTACTACTACCTCTTCTGGTCGACGGAGACGCGAGCGCATCCGCGTACGAAGGTAATCCCAGCTACCGCTTCGGAACTGGCTCCGAATGGATACCCTTTCTTCGTGCTGTTCTTCTACTGCGGGCTCTGCCTGCCTTTCTCTGAATTTTTCTGCGATATCATGAACACCTACGGGTTCTGCCTCCTTGACTTCACCCCCAATGTTGTTCTGACCATGGCAGTTTTTGCACATCTCTGCGAAAACTTTGTAGGAGTCTATCCAAACGTAGCTCTTTTCCGCCACTTCTTTATGCCCCGAGTTGAGAGAGGGGAGCCTCTTTCCGGCGGAATCGCTTGGATCTCGAGAGCTGGCAAGAAGGAAGCTTATCTGGAGGGAGAGCTCCGCAGCAAGTGGGAGGAATGGAGAGCAGAATGGTGCTGGATTGTCGAGGAGAACCCGCAGCCATTTACTGCCCAACGCCAAGCCCCAGTAGCGCGCGGCAACGATTGGAGTAACATGGCCCCGGAAGACGATAGGCTGAAGATTGCCGTCACCCGGATCCTACGCCTCAGGCTTGCCAGGCTCACCGTAGGCGCCGTTGGCGCAGATTTTCTTCGCCGCCGCATCGCCCCCCTGCAGGAGAGGAGGAGACCCGCCTGGGAGTTCCAGAACGCGGTGGATATCATGAGGCTACGCCCGGGCCTTAACTTCAACTTCACCGTCCTGGAACTGGACGTGATGATCCTGGAACTGTTCGAGCGCGATCCTCAGCATCCCGAAGCGTTCATGTTGCCGAGGGGTGTTGTTCCGCTGTGCAACAATTCCTCGCTCGCCCGCATCCGTGCAATGATGCCGCTGTGCGATTCGCACGGAATTGTCCCAACTTGGCAAGAGCCTGCAGACGACGTCATGCGGGATTTCTTTGATGACCTGGTAGAAAAGCCGGTCCGCTCCGATGAATAGAAGAGCCTTACTCGCGACACCACCGATGCGGAGATGCAGCGCATCGCCACTAGGCTGGAAGAGGCGGCGGCAGCCGCTGCCGCGGGCGAGTTTGGATTCACCATGGAGGAGGCAGAGGCAGCAGAGGCGGCAAGCCTTGCCGAGCGAGAGGAGTTTGCCGGCGAGGGAGAGCTTGTCGGGTCTGAAGCTGAGTCGAGCGAGTCCGCCGAGGGCGCGAGCGACTCGTTGGCGATCGACTCCTCCTCTTTCTCACCTCCAGACAGCTCGTCGCAAGTGGAGCCCCCAGCTCCACTAAGAAAGCGTCTCCGCAAGGCCGGGGACGTAGCGGGGCGGCAGACGGGTCAACAGCAGCCGCGCCGCGCGACGCGCTCCACCGTGGCAAGCACTGTTGCCGCGGGAGCACCTCACGCCGCTGCGGCAACTGGAGCGGGGCCCTCCCGGACCACCGGTACTGCTCCCGCCAAGCGGCAAAGGGAACCTACTCCTCCGCCACGTCGCACCGGAGGCGAGCCGGACTTCGATCTCTCCACGCTCAGCTCCGACGAGGAAGAAGAAGAGTAAGATTCTTTGCTGTACTTGTAGTTCTTCAATTTTGTTGCTTTGTCTTGTATCTGATTTGCTTCACTCTGAACCCATTTCTTTTCAGGACGCTGGCCCAGAGAGCGGCGAAGAGAGCCAAGGTCCCGGTGATTGTCATCGAGGACGAACCCACCGCGACAGCAAGGGGCGTGTCCGAGACCACCTTGCCGGACCCGGCAACCACTCCTCAAAGCAGCCCCCAGCGCAGCCCCCATCGTAAGTATATGGTTTACTTCCTGCTGTCTGGCGCGCATGGGTGCTCTTTCTTTGCTGATATCTGACTGTTGGTTTTTGTAGGAGCAGAGCAGCCTCACTAGGAGTGCCCGGAAGCCGCTCCCGAAATGCCATCTGCTTCGACTACACCGCCAAGGGAGGATTCCCCGACAAGGGAGCGTTCTCCGGCAAGGGAGAATTCTCCAGCAAGGGATAGTTCTCCGGCAAGGGACAGCACCAGCGACCCTCCGGTGGTTGAGACCACGACTGCAGATCCTAGTACAGGTAATCCTATGGCTTGAAAACTTCCCTTGGGTTCTTCTTCTTCTGATTTTCTTTTTGGATATTTGCTTAACTTTTCTCCTTTTTCCGTTTGTCAGATCCATCTGCCATGTAGCCGATGGAAACCGAGGTCGCCGGCGAGGAGAACGCGCGCAACAATACCGACGATGTCGTTGCCACCGAAGGAGAAGCCGGCGCTGATGATCCTGCCGGCGAAGAGGCCGCCAAAGCTGCCGCCGCAGAAGCTGGCGAGGGATCCGGCGATCGCACTGATGGCCCCGAGGCCGCAGGAGCGTCAGGCGCTACACCAACCGCCGATCCCTCCGCCACTGCTGCAGCGTCAGGCTCCGAGGAGCCCCAGCCCGGCGCCTATTTGAAGGCCAGCGACGGCATCTTCATCAAGCTCCCCTGGGCGTCAAGCTCCAGGGCGCCGATCGAAGGAGAGATCTTGGATGGAGAGGTGCTCGCCTCTGTTGGGCTGACGCTGGTCGACACGCCAAACAGCAGCAGCGACGAGCCTGAGGAGGAGCGGCTGCTGCCGAAGCTGTTGTCGCTTTACCGCGCCCGACAGGCCAAGCTGGTATCCCGAGAAGCGCTTGTCGCGAAAGCGGGAGTGGACATTGAGAAGCGCGTGGAGGAGCTCCAGGGTCTCAGGTAGGAAGCTCTCCGGTCCCTGGCAGAGGAGCGGGAGCAAGTCGCCGAGGACCGGAAAGCCTTCCTCCTCGAGAAGGCTGAAGTTGAAGAGCAACAATGGCTTGTTGCCGAGAAGCTATCTACGCAGGAAGGCGAGTTAGCGCAGCGCAAGGTCAACCTTGACAGCCACGAGGAGGAGCTTTCCGCGCGCGAGCAAACATTTGGTGGGGCTCTCAAGGAAGCAGAGGATGCCGCCGCAGCTGCCGAGGCCGCCAAGAAGGAGCTGGAGACGAAGATGGTGCAGCTGGAGGCCGATCTCAAGGCGAGCGGCGAGGAGCTTGCTGCGCTCAAGCGTGAGCGCGAGAAGGACGCCGCCGCTCATGGCGAGCTGCAGGGTCGTCTTGCTGAGAGGAGCAAAGAGCTTAGCGCCGCCAAGGACTCCAACGCAGATATTGAGTTGAAGCTGGTTACTTCGACTCAGACGCTGGACGGTGCCAGGGAGCGGGAGGTGGCCTTGACGGAGAAGATCAAGGCCGACGAGGCACTGCTGGCGAGTGCAACTGCCGCCCAGAACGCATTTAGGGACAAGCCAATCCCGACAAGATCAAGGCCATTGAGCAGATTGAAGCACCGAAGCGCGTCAAGGATGTACGAAGACTTGCCGGCTGTGTGGCTGCTCTCAGCAGGTTTATCTCTAGATCTGCTGAGCGCGCCCTGCCGTTTTTCAAAATATTGAAAAAGGCAGGTCCAATGAAATGGACTTCGGAGGCGGAGGCTGCACTGCAGGACTTGAAGAGATACCTGTCATCCACTCCAACACTTGTCGCACCTAAGCCACAAGAGAAGTTGCTGTTGTATATAGCGGCAACCAACCAAGTGGTTAGTGCTGCATTAGTGGCAGAGAGGGAGGCGGATGATGAGCCAGCAACCGCGGCAGATGCATCCAGCGACAAGCAAGGGGCTTCACCGGCAAGCTCTGGTCCCGACAAAGATGGATCTGCGCAGGCGCGTGAGAAGATGCAGAAAAGAATGGTGCAGCGCCCAGTTTACTTTGTCAGTTCCCTTCTACAGGGGGCTAGGTCAAGGTACTCTGGTGTGCAGAAATTGCTTTTCGGCCTTCTCATGGCCTCGAGAAAGCTGCGCCATTACTTCCAAGCACATGAGATCACAGTCGTCACTCGTTTTCTGCTGAAGAGGATACTGCAAAATCCAGAAGCAACAGGCAGGATTGTCGAGTGGGCACTGGAACTGTCAAGCTTTGGCCTCAAGTTTGAGAGCACTTCAACTATCCAAAGCAGAGCATTGGCAGAGTTCATAGCAGAATGGATGCCAACACAAGATGAAGAAATTCTAGAAACGAGCATCCCCGTCAAGGAAGCAAGCAAAGAGTGGCTAATGTAATTTGATGGTGCCTTCTCCCTGCAAGGCGCCGGTGCGGGCGTGCTACTTGTTGCACCCACCGGAGAGCACCTCAAGTACGTAGTCCAGATGCACTTTCCCAAGGAGCAAGCAACGAACAATACCGCAGAGTATGAAGGTTTGCTTGCCGGTCTCAGGATCGCAGCAGACCTTGGGATCAAGAAGCTCATTGTCAGAGGTGACTCACAGCTTGTCGTCCGCCAAGTGAACAAGAATTATCAGAGTCTGTTGATGGAAGCTTACGTTGATGAAGTGAGAAAGCTAGAATAGCACTTTGACGGCATACAGATGGAACATGCTCCAAGAGCTTAGAACGACATCACCGATGGCCTGTCGAAGTGCGCCGCACTTAAGTTACCTGTGGAACCAGGGATCTTCGTGCTCAAGCTGACTCAACCGTCTGTAACGCCATCAACTGGACAGAGCAAAAAGAGGAAGTTGATTTCTGGTGACTATTTTCCGGCAGAGCTCCCCGAAGCCGCCGCCAAGAAGGTCCTCAAGATCAACACCAAGGATGCTGAGGAGCAGTCTGCTCCGGCAAGCCCTAGGGTTTGTTCCGTTGAAGCAGACGCTCCCGACAAGTTTTGCTCCAGCAAGCTTTGCACCGCTACCATAGCTGCAAAGTTAATGCCAGAAGTCTCGAGGAAGGCGACCTTGTTCTTCGGCGCATTCAGTCCGCCAAGAATTCCAACAAGTTGACGCTGAAGTGGGAAGGCCCTTACCGGGTGAAACGAGTCACTAGGCCTGGCGTTGTCCGCCTTGAGACCGAAGATGGCATTCCGGTGAGCAACTCCTGGAACACTGAGCATCTTCGTAAGTTTTACCCGTAGGGCGCGGTTGCCGGAACCTGTTCCGGCAACCACCTTTTGTACAAGTCTTGCCAATGTTGCATATAATCCTTTGTACAAAGCCGGGCGCAGATCCCGTGCATAATTAAAGCTCATGTTCTCCGCACATCCTGTCAATTTCATGCTTTCTACTTCTTTTGCATGCGTTATCTGACACTTTGTGCAGTGCCTACCCCGCATATCTTTATTTTCTATTCTTTCTTTTTCTCAAAAAGGAAAGGAAGGTTCCCTCGCCCACAAGTTTGCCGGGGGGAAAGGAGAAGATAATGGTGTGGACCACGCATCGTTCAAGGAAGTTTTGCCTTACCGGAAAGCAAACGACAAAAAAGCTAAGTTGCCAAAGTTTGAGCAATCAGTTTTAATTTTTAAGTTATCTTCCTCGAAAGACCGTGCTTTGTATGGAAAACCTATGCGCGGAGGAACCAACTCGTAGCTAGTTGCACCCTTACTTTGTTTCGAGTCCTCTCAAGAACTTAAGTGAGCTGCGACTAGTTGCGACAAGGTTTCTTGTTGGTGGCGGCACCGCCAGCAGGCTGCTGACGTCCTGCACTCAGCGCTCGCGGCCCAGATACCCGCGCCGACAAGTTCCCTAAAAGCGTAGGGCAAAAACATACAAAGGAAGGAATCAAGTAAAGGAAATAACACAGCAATATCTACCCAAAATAGAGTTATATTACAAGATAGCTTGTCGCAGATCTAACAGATTGTTCTCATGACATGACCAGCAACGACAAAGAAAAAGAGAAAACGGGCGGCCTAATCTACGTGATCGCCCTCAACGCTCTTGATCCCGCTCACCTTGTCCACAATGGGTGCGACAAGGGTCTTGAGCGCTTCCAGATCAGCATCCGGCGGCAAGGTCCTGAGGACGTTGGTGAGGTTGTGGCCTGGGTTGCGGAAGGCCACCTTCACCAGCACCTTTTGAAGAGCTCCCGCGCAGATCTTGCATGACTCGTTGGCCAGCTGCTTTGGGATCTTCTCCCGGAGTCGCTGGAGGGTCGTCGCCACGCCTTTGAAGAACAAGCTGAGCTTTGCGCTGGGTTGGAGGTGCTCATCAGAGGAATACCCGAGATCCTCCATCCCAAGCTGCGCCAGCTCCCCGTCAATGGCTGCGGCAACATTCACGAGACCCTCGGTCCAGTGCTCCACATTCTCCCTAAATGCGTTCTGGGCGGCAGCAGCACTCGCCAGCAGCGCCTCGTCGGCCTTGATCTTCTCCGTCAAGGCCAGCTCCCGCTCCCTGGCGCCGTCCAGCGTCTGAGTCAAAGTAACCAGCTTCAACTCAAGATCTGCGTTGGAGTCCTTGGTGGCGCTAAGCTCTTTGCTCCTCTCAGCGAGATGACCCTGCAGCTCGCCATGAGCGGCGGCGTCCTTCTCGCGCTCACACTTGAGCGCTGCAAGCTCCTCGCCGCTCGCCTTGAGATCGGCCTCCAGCTGCACCATCTTCGTCTCCAGCTCCTTCTTGGCGGCCTCGGCAGCTGCAGCAGCATCCTCTGCTTCCTTGAGAGCCCCGCCAAATGTTTGCTCGTGCGCGGCAAGCTCCTCCTCGTGGTTGTCAAGGTTGACCTTGCGCTGCGCCAACTCGCCCTCCTGCGCAGATAGCTTGTCGGCAACAAGCCGTTGTTGCTCTTCAACTTTAGCCTTCTCGAGGAGGAAGGCTTTCCGCTCCTCGGCGACTTGCTCCCACTCCTCTGCCAGGGACCGGAGAGCTCCCTGCCTGAGACCCTGGAGCTCCTCCGCGCGCTTCTCAATGTCCACTCCCGCCTTCGTGACAAGCGCTTCTCGGGATACCAGCTTGGCCTGTCGAGCGCGGTAAAGCGACAACATCTTCCGCAGCAGTCGCTCCTCCTCAGGCTCGTCGCTGCTGCTGTTTGGCGCGTCGACCAGCGTCAGCCCAGCGGAGGCGAGCACCTCTCCATGTAAGATCTCTCCTTTGACCGGCGCCCTGGAGCTTGACGCCCAGGGGAGCTTGATGAAGATGTCGTCGCCGGCCTTCAAATAGGCGCCGGGCAGGGGCTCCTCGGAGCCTGGTGCTGCAGCAGCGGCGGAGGGATCGGCGGTCGGCGTAGCGCCTGACGCTCCTGCGGCCTCGGGGCCGTCAGTGCGATCGCGGGATCCCTCGTCAGCTTCTGCGGCGGCAGCTTTGGCGGCTTCTGCGGCGGCAGCTTTGGCGGTGTCTTCGCCGGCGGGATCATCAGCACCGGCTTCTCCTTCGGTGGCAACGGCGTCGTCGGTATTGCTGCGTGCGTTCTCCTCGCCACCGACCTCGGTTTCCATCGGCTCCGTGGCAGATGGATATGACGAACGGAAAAAGGAGAAAAGTTAAGCAAATATCCAAAAAGAAAATCAGAAGAAGAAGAACCCAAGGGAAGTTTTCAAGCAAGAGGATTACCTGTACTAGGATCTGCAGTTGTGGTCTCAACCACCGGAGGGTCGCTGGTGCTGTCCCTTGTCGGAGAACTGTCCCTTGCCGGAGAACGCTCCCTTGCCGGGGAATCCTCCCTTGGCGGTGTAGTGGAAGCAGATGGAATTTCAGGAGCGGCTTCCGGGCACTCCTAGTGAGGCTGCTCTGCTCCTACACAAACCAACCGTCAGATATCAGCAAAGAAAGAGCACCCATGCGCGCCAGACAGCAGGAAGTAAACCATATACTTACGATGGGGGCTGCGCTGGGGGCTGCTTTGAGGAGTGGTTGCCGGGTCCGGCAAGGTGGTCTCGGACACGCCCCCTGCTGTCGCGGTGGGTTCGTCCTTGATGACAATCACCGGGACCTTGGCTCTCTTCGCCTCTCTCTGGGCCAGCGTCCTGAAAAGAAATGGGTTCAGAGTGAAGCAAATCAGATACAAGAAAAAGCAACAAAATTGAAGAACTACAAGTACAGCAAAGAATCTTACTCTTGTTCTTCCTCGTCGGAGCTGAGCGCGGAGAGATCGAAGTCCGGCTCACCTCCGGTGCGACGTGGCAGAGGAGTAGGTTCCCTTTGCCGCTTGGCGGGAGCAGTAGCGGTGGTCCAGGAGGGCCCCGCTCCAGTTGCCGCAGCGGCGTGAGGTGCTCCTGCAGCAATAGTGCTTGGCACGGTGGAGCGCGTCGCGCAGCGCGGCTGCTGTTGACCGGTCTGCCGCCCCGCTACGTCCACGGCCTTGTGGAGACGCTTTCTTGATGGAGCTGGGGGCTCCACTTGCGGCGAGCTGTCTGGAGGTGAGAAAGAGGAGGAGTCGATCCCCAACGAGTCGCTCGCGCCCTCGGCGGACTCGCTCGACTCAGCTTCAGACTCGACAAGCTCTCCCTCGCCGGCAAACTCCTCTCGCTCGGCAAGGCTTGCCGCCTCTGATGCCGCTGCCTCTTCCACCCTAGTGGCGATGTGCTGCATCTCCGCATTGGTGGTGTCGCGAGTAAGGCTCTTTTGTTCATCGGAGCGGACCAGCTTTTCTACCAGGCCGTCAAAGAAATCCCGCACGACGTCGTCTGCAGGCTCTTGCCAAGTTGGGACAATTCCATGCGAATCGCAGAGCGGCATCATTGCACGGATGCAGTCGAGCGAGGAATTGTTTCACAGCGGAACGACACCCCTCGGCAACATGAATGCTTCGGGATGCTGAGGATCGCGCTTGAACAGTTCCAGGATCATCGCGTCCAGTTCCAGGATGGTGAAGTTGAAGTTGAGGCCCGGGCGCAGCCTCATGATATTCGCCGCGTTCTGGAACTCCCAGGCGGGTCTCCTCCTCTCCTGCAGGGGGGCGATGCGGCGGCGAAGAAAATCTGCGCCAACGGCGCCTACGGTGAGCCCGGCAAGCCTGAGGCGTAGGATCCGGGTGACGGCAATCTTCAGCCTATCGTGTTCTGGGGCCACGTTACTCCAATCGTTGCCGCCCGCTACTTGGGCTTGGCGCTGGGCAGTAAATGGCTGCGGGTTCTCCTCGACAATCCAGCACCATTCTGCTCTCCATTCCTCCCACTTGCTGCGGGGCTCTCCCTCCAGATAAGCTTCCTTCTTAATAGCTCTCGAGATCCAGGCGATTCCGCCGGAAAGAGGCTCCCCTCTCTCAACTCGGGGCATAAAGAAATGGCGGAAAAGAGCTACGTTTGGATAGACTCCGACAAAGTTTTCGCAGAGATGTGTGAAAACTGCCATGGTTAGAACAACATTGGGGGTGAAGTCAAGGAGGCGGAACCCGTAGGTGTTCATGATATCGCAGAAAAATTCAGAGAAAGGCGGGCAGAGCCTGCAGTAGAAGAACAACATGAAGAAAGGGTATCCATTCGGAGCCAGTTCCGAAGCGGCAACTGGGAGTACCTTCGTACGCGGATGCTCTCGCGTCTCCGTCGACCAGAAGAGGTAGTAGTACTCCCTCAGCTCCTTCGCGGTGAGCTGGGGGGGGGGGGAGATTGCCCGCTCCTTCCGCAGCGCCGCGAGCCGCTGCGCCTCGGCCGACTTCACGACCTTCCCCTTGTCGGCTTTCGGAGCCATGGCGGAGGTGGTGGGGGAGATCGACGGCGTTGGTGATGCTGGTGGCAATGGGGGGCGGAGCGCTGCTCTCTTTCAGCTTTGGAAAGAAGGGGGGAGCGGCGGAGATTTTTGAGATTGGAGTAGCAACTGGCGAGATGGGCGAACTGCCCCTATTTCCCCTGCTTATAAAGAGGGAGGGGGAGGGCATTCCGTCTTTCCGAATAAAGAAACCACCCACGATCTCTCTCACAACGCCGCATTCGGCGCGTACCGTTCGGGGAGGGCGCGGTGGATACGGAGTAAGATACGGCGTAACCCAGGCCGCGCGTGCCCATGCCCTATTTTGGGCCTGGCCCAACAGCGCTCGGCGCCATGTGTGGCCCAGGCCCGGGGGCTCCTGTCGGTGTACTAGAGTAGGGGTACCCTAGTATCCCGAACTTGTGCACGGGCTATCGCAGCACTAGGAGTGTTATCTCTCCGGAGAGCTCCGTTCTTGTTCGGGAGCGCTGAGTGCTACAGTACACACGAGCTGCTAACGAGACCGAGCGTGAGTGTTTTCTGCCTTCCAACCCCCCTCTACGTTGCGCATGGGCCTCCTTTTATATGCTCAAGGGGTCACCGACAGGTGGCAACGTAGATAAGGGTAAAAATGGAAAAGGAATTGTGGTTGGTACAGCTACCTATATAGTGTATCCTACCTAACCCTAACGGCAGGGGACAAAGGCATTAAATGCCTGTCTGCGTCGCCCTAACAGTGCAGAAAAGGACCGTTAGGGACACCACCACTTGCCACGATGGCTATCTTTTCAGCGCCGCTTGCCACCGCGCATCGCTGGCTGCACGGCCCCTCGCCACGCGCGCCTGGAAAGGCCCCAGGGCGACACGTTGGTGGATGTGCTAGAGCGTGGGTACAGAGTGGTCGCTTGCCGCGGCAAGCGCCTTGCCGCGGTCGCTGTCTTGTCACGTCTGGAAGCTTGTCGCTCACTGGGTCTTGCCGGGACGCGTGGCGCGTCGCGGCAAGTTCCTTGAGATGCCTTGGTTGGCCTTCCCGGCAAGCTCCTCTTGCCGGGGCCTTGTCTCCTTGGCTTGAACACTTTGTTCTTGAATGGCTCCAAAGGAACCACGGAGGATCTTGGTGGTCACCCGGCAAGCCTTGCCGCGGGGTGCTGCGACTGCCCGTGCACAAGTTCAGGATACTAGGGTACCCCTACTCTAGTACACCGACAGGAGCCCCCGGGCCTGGGCCACACATGGCACCGAGCGCTGTTGGGCCAGGCCCAAAACAGGGCACGGGCACGCGCGGCCTGGGTTACGCCGTATCTTACTCCGTATCCACCGCGCCCTCCCCGAACTGCACGCGCCGAATGCGGCGTCGTGGGAGAGATCGTGGGTGGTTTCTTTATTCGGAAAGATGGAACGCCCGCCCCTCCCTCTTTATAAGCAGGGGAAATAGGGGCAGTTCGCCCATCTCACCGGTTGCTACTCCAATCTCAGAAATCTCTGGTCCCAACAAAGATGGATCTGCGCAGGCGCGTGAGAAGATGCAGAAAAGAATGGTGCAGCGCCCAGTTTACTTTGTCAGTTCCCTTCTGCAGGGGGCTAGGTCAAGGTACTCTGGTGTGCAGAAATTGATTTTCGGCCTTCTCATGGCCTCGAGAAAGCTGCGCCATTACTTCCAAGCACATGAGATCACAGTCGTCACTCGTTTTCCGCTGAAGAGGATACTACAAAACCCAAAAGCAACAGGCAGGATTGTCGAGTGGGAACTGGAACTGTCAAGCTTTGGCCTCAAGTTTGAGAGCACTTCAACTATCCAAAGCAGAGCATTGGCAGAGTTCATAGCAGAATGGACGCCAACACAAGATGAAGAAATTCCAGAAACAAGCATCCCCGTCAAGGAAGCAAGCAAAGAGTGGTTGATGTACTTTGATGGTGCCTTCTCGCTGCAAGGCGCCGGTTCGGGCGTGCTACTTTTTGCACCCACCGGAGAGCACCTCAAGTGCGTAGTCTAGATGCACTTTCCCAAGGAGCAAGCAACGAACAATACCGCAGAGTATGAAGGTTTGCTTGCCGGTCTCAGGATCGCAGCAGACCTTGGGATCAAGAAGCTCATTGTCAGAGGTGACTCACAGCTTGTCGTCCACCAAGTGAACAAGAATTATCAGAGTCCGTTGATGGAAGCTTACGTTGATGAAGTGAGAAAGCTAGAAGAGCACTTTGACGGCCTACAGATGGAACATGTTCCAAGAGCTCAGAACGACATCGCCGATGGCCTGTCAAAGTGCGCAGCACTTAAGTTACCTGTGGAACCAGGGATCTTTGTGCTCAAGCTGACTCAACCGTCTGTAACGCCATCAACTGGACAGAGCAAAAAGAGGAAGTTGATTTCTGGTGAATATTTTCCGGCAGAGCTCCCCGAAGTCGCCGCCAAGAAGGTCCTCAAGATCAACACCAAGGATGCTGAGGAGCAGTCTGCTCCGGCAAGCCCTAGGGTTTGTTTCGTTGAAGCAGACGCTCCCGACAAGTTTTGCTCCGGCAAGCTTAACGGGGAACGTCAAGCTCCGGCTGAGCCACAAGTTCTCGCCGTAGAAGCGGATGTTTCCGCAGCAGCATATGTGCCTTTAGTCCTTGTTGTCGAGCCACAAGCTCCAGCATGGGCACAGCAAGTTGTCCGTTTCCTTCAGACTGGAGAACTTCCCGAAGAGCAAGAAGAAGCGGAAAAAGTAGCCCGGTAGTCAAGTACGTACCAGTTTGTCGATAGCACACTATACAGAAGAAGACTCAACAGTGTGAAATTGAAGTGTATTCACCGGGAAGACGGACAAAAGCTGTTGGCAGAGATACATGGAGGCATATGTGGTCACCACATTGGCGCAAGAGCACTTGCCGGCAAAGCGTTCCGGCAAGGTTTCTTTTGGCCGACAGCCCTCCAGGATGCAACTGCACAACTAACCAAGTGTGAAGCGTGCCAGTTCCATTCCAAGCAGATACACCAGCCAGCTCAAGCTCTCCAGATGATCCCTTTATCCTGGCCATTTTCGGTCTGGGGGCTCGACATCCTCGTCCCCTTTCCCCGAGCTGTCGGGGGCTTTGAGTACTTGTACGTTGCGATCGACAAGTTCACAAAGTGGCCAGAAGTGGAAGCAGTGAGGAAGGTGACAGCACAGTCAGCAGTCAAGTTCTTCAGGTCAATTGTTTGCCGTTTCGGGATCCCTAACAGGATCATCACCGACAATGGCACGCAATTCACGAGCCGCACCTTCATGCAGTACGTCCGAGATCTTGGCGCCAAGGTCTGCTTCGCTTCTGTTGCTCATCCGAGAAGTAATGGTCAAGCGGAGAGGGCGAATGCTGAAGTGCTGCGCGGGCTCAAGACTAGGACTTTCGACAGGCTGCGCAAGTGCGGAAAGAACTGGATTGAGGAGTTGCCAGTGGTTCTTTGGTCGATCAGGACGACGCCAAATCGAGCCACTGGCCAGACACCTTTCACTCTAGTCTATGGAACTCGTATACGGGTCACCTCGAGTGCTCGCTTATGATGAGCTTGAGCAAGAGCAGCTGCAACAAGATGACGCGCTGCTCCTTGAGGAGGACCGTCTTCAGGCTGCTGTACGAGCTGCTCGATACCAGCAAGCTTTGCGCCGCTACCATAGCCGCAAAGTTAACGCCAGAAGTCTCGAGGAAGGCGACCTTGTTCTTCGGCGCGTTCAGTCCGCCAAGAATTCCAACAAGTTGACGCCGAAGTGGGAAGGCCCTTACCGGGTGAAACGAGTCACTAGGCCTGGTGCTGTCCGCCTTGAGACCGAATATGGCATTCCGGTGAGCAACTCCTGGAACATTGAGCATTTTCGTAAGTTTTACCCGTAAGGCGCGGTTGCCCGAACCTGTTCCGGCAACCACCTTTTGTACAAGTCTTGCCGATGTTGCATGTAATCCTTTGTACAAAGCCGGGCGCAGATCCCGTGCATAAGTAAAGCTCATGTGCTCCACACATCTTGTCAATTTCGTGCTTTCTACTTCTTTTGCATGCGTTATCTGACACTTTGTGCAGTGCCTACCCCCGGTAAGCAATAACGAGCCGTAAGGCTCCATATCTTTATTTTCTATTCTTTCTTTTTCTCAAAAAGGAAAGGAAGGTTCCCTCGCCCACAAGTTTCCCGGGGGGAAAGGAGAAGATAATGGTGTGGACCACGCGTCGTTCAAGGAAGTTTTGCCTTACCGGAAAGCAAACGACAAAAAAGCTAAGTTGCCAAAGTTTGAGCAATCAGTTTTAATTTTTAAGTTATCTTCCTCGAAAGACCGTGCTTTGTATGGAAAACCTATGCGCGGAGGAACCAACTCGTAGCTAGTTGCGCCCTTACTTTGTTTCGAGTCCTCTCAACAACTTAAGTGAGCTGCGACTAGGTGCGACAAGGTTTCTTGTTGGTGGCGGCACCGCCAGCAGGCTGCTGACGTCCTGCACTCAGCGCTCGCGGCCCAGATACCCGCGCCGACAAGTTCCCTAAAAGCGTAGGGCAAAAACATACAAAGGAAGGAATCAAGTAAAGGAAATAACACAGCAATATCTACCCAAAATAGAGTTATATTACAAGATAGCTTGTCGCAGATCTAACAGATTGTTCTCATGACATGACCAGCAGCGACAAAGAAAAAGAGAAAATGGGCGGCCTAATCTATGTGATCGCCCTCAACGCTCTTGATCCCGCTCACCTTGTCCACAATGGGTGCGACAAGGGTCTTGAGCGCTTCCAGATCAGCATCCGGCGGCAAGGTCCTGAGGACGTTGGTGAGGTTGTGGCCTGGGTTGCGGAAGGCCACCTTCACCAGCACCTTTTGAAGAGCTCCCGCGCAGATCTTGCATGACTCGTTGGCCAGCTGCTTTGGGATCTTCTCCCGGAGTCGCTGGAGGGTCGTCGCCACGCCTTTGAAGAACAAGCTGAGCTTTGCGCTGGGTTGGAGGTGCTCATCAGAGGAATACCCGAGATCCTCCATCCCAAGCTGCGCCAGCTCCCCGTCAATGGCTGCGGCAACATTCACGAGACCCTCGGTCCAGTGCTCCACATTCTCCCTAAATGCGTTCTGGGCGGCAGCAGCACTCGCCAGCAGCGCCTCGTCGGCCTTGATCTTCTCCGTCAAGGCCACCTCCCGCTCCCTGGCGCCGTCCAGCGTCTGAGTCAAAGTAACCAGCTTCAACTCAAGATCTGCGTTGGAGTCCTTGGTGGCGCTAAGCTCTTTGCTCCGCTCAGCGAGATGACCCTGCAGCTCGCAATGAGCGGCGGCGTCCTTCTCACGCTCACACTTGAGCGTTGCAAGCTCCTCGCCGCTCGCCTTGAGATCGGCCTCCAGCTGCACCATCTTCGTCTCTAGCTCCTTCTTGGCGGCCTCGGCAGCTGCGGCAGCATCCTCTGCTTCCTTGAGAGCCCCGCCAAATGTTTGCTCGCGCGCGGCAAGCTCCTCCTCGTGGCTGTCAAGGTTGACCTTGCACTGCGCCAACTCGCCCTCCTGCGCAGATAGCTTGTCGGCAACAAGCCGTTGTTGCTCTTCAACTTTAGCCTTCTCGAGGAGGAAGGCTTTCCGCTCCTCGGCGACTCGCTCCCGCTCCTCTGCCAGGGACCGGAGAGCTCCCTACCTGAGACCCTGGAGCTCCTCCGCGCGCTTCTCAATGTCCACTCCCGCCTTCGCGACAAGCGCTTCTCGGGATACCAGCTTGGCCTGTCGAGCGCGGTAAAGCGACAACAGCTTCCGCAGCAGCCGCTCCTCCTCAGGCTCGTCGCTGCTGCTGTTTGGCGCGTCGACCAGCGTCAGCCCAGCGGAGGCGAGCACCTCTCCATGTAAGATCTCTCCTTTGACCGGCGCCCTGGAGCTTGACGCCCAGGGGAGCTTGATGAAGATGCCGTCGCCGGCCTTCAAATAGGCGCCGGGCTGGGGCTCCTCGGAGCCTGGTGCTGCAGCAGCGGCGGAGGGATCGGCGGTCGGCGTAGCGCCTGACGCTCCTGCGGCCTCGGGGCCGTCAGTGCGATCGCGGGATCCCTCGTCAGCTTCTGCGGCGGCAGCTTTGGCGGCTTCTGCGGCGGCAGCTTTGGCGGCGTCTTCGCCGGCGGGATCATCAGCGCCGGCTTCTCCTTCGGTGGCAACGGCGTCATCGGTATTGCTGCGCGCGTTCTCCTCGCCACCGACCTCGGTTTCCATCGGCTCCGTGGCAGATGGATATGACGAACGGAAAAAGGAGAAAAGTTAAGCAAATATCCAAAAAGAAAATCAGAAGAAGAAGAACCCAAGGGAAGTTTTCAAGCAAGAGGATTACCTGTACTAGGATCTGCAGTTGTGGTCTCAACCACCGGAGGGTCGCTGGTGCTGTCCCTTGTCGGAGAACTGTCCCTTGCCGAAGAACGCTCCCTTGCCGGGGAATCCTCCCTTGGCGGTGTAGTGGAAGCAGATGGAATTTCAGGAGCGGTTTCCGGGCACTCCTAGTAAGGCTGCTCTGCTCCTACACAAACCAACGTCAGATATCAGCAAAGAAAGAGCACCCATGCGCGCCAGACAGCAGGAAGTAAACCATATACTTACGATGGGGGCTGCGCTGGGGGCTGCTTTGAGGAGTGGTTGCCGGGTCCGGCAAGGTGGTCTCGGACACGCCCCCTGCTGTCGCGGTGGGTTCGTCCTTGATGACAATCACCGGGACCTTGGCTCTCTTCGCCTCTCTCTGGGCCAGCGTCCTGAAAAGAAATGGGTTCAGAGTGAAGCAAATCAGATACAAGAAAAAGCAACAAAATTGAAGAACTACAAGTACAGCAAAGAATCTTACTCTTGTTCTTCCTCGTCGGAGCTGAGCGCGGAGAGATCGAAGTCCGGCTCACCTCCGGTGCGACGTGGCAGAGGAGTAGGTTCCCTTTGCCGCTTGGCAGGAGCAGTAGCGGTGGTCCGGGAGGGCCCCGCTCCAGTTGCCGCAGCGGCATGAGGTGCTCCTGCAGCAACAGTGCTTGGCACGGTGGAGCGCGTCGCGCAGCGCGGCTGCTGTTGACCGGTCTGCCGCCCCGCTACGTCCGCGGCCTTGCGGAGACGCTTTCTTGGTGGAGCTGGGGGCTCCACTTGCGGCGAGCTGTCTGGAGGTGAGAAAGAGGAGGAGTCGATCCCCAACGAGTCGCTCGCGCCCTCGGCGGACTCGCTCGACTCAGCTTCAGACCCGACAAGCTCTCCCTCGCCGGCAAACTCCTCTCGCTCGGCAAGGCTTGCCGCCTCTGATGCCGCCGCCTCTTCCACCCTAGTGGCGATGTGTTGCATCTCCGCATTGGTGGTGTCGCGAGTAAGGCTCTTTTGTTCATCGGAGCGGACCAGCTTTTCTACCAGGCCGTCAAAGAAATCCCGCACGACGTCGTCTGCAGGCTCTTGCCAAGTTGGGACAATTCCATGCGAATCGCAGAGCGGCATCATTGCACGGATGCAGTCGAGCGAGGAATTGTTTCACAGCGGAACGACACCCCTCGGCAACATGAATGCTTCGGGATGCTGAGGATCGCGCTTGAACAGTTCCAGGATCATCGCGTCTAGTTCCAGGATGGTGAAGTTGAAGTTGAGGCCCGGGCGCAGCCTCATGATATTCGCCGCGTTCTGGAACTCCCAGGCGGGTCTCCTCCTCTCCTGCAGGGGGGCGATGCCGCGGCGAAGAAAATCTGGCCAATGGCGCCTACGGTGAGCCCGGCAAGCCTGAGGCGTAGGATCCGGGTGACGGCAATCTTCAGCCTATCGTGTTCCGGGGCCACGTTACTCCAATCGTTGCCGCCCGCTACTTGGGCTTGGCGCTGGGCAGTAAATGGCTGCGGGTTCTCCTCGACAATCCAGCACCATTCTGCTCTCCATTCCTCCCACTTGCTGCGGGGCTCTCCCTCCAGATAAGCTTCCTTCTTGCTAGCTCTCGAGATCCAGGCGATTCCGCCGGAAAGAGGCTCCCCTCTCTCAACTCGGGGCATAAAGAAATGGCGGAAAAGAGCTACGTTTGGATAGACTCCGACAAAGTTTTCGCAGAGATGTGTGAAAACTGCCATGGTTAGAACAACATTGGGGGTGAAGTCAAGGAGGCGGAACCCGTAGGTGTTCATGATATCGCAGAAAAATTCAGAGAAAGGCGGGCAGAGCCTGCAGTAGAAGAACAACACGAAGAAAGGGTATCCATTTGGAGCCAGTTCCGAAGCGGCAACTGGGAGTACCTTCGTACGCGGATGCTCTCGCGTCTCCGTCGACCAGAAGAGGTAGTAGTACTCCCTCAGCTCCTTCGCGGTGAGCTGGGGGGGGGAAGATTGCCCGCTCCTTCCGCAGCGCCGCGAGCCGCTGCGCCTCGGCCGACTTCACGACCTTCCCCTTGTCGGCTTTCGGAGCCATGGCGGAGGTGGTGGGGGAGATCGACGGCGTTGGTGATGCTGGTGGCAATGGGGGGCGGAGTGCTGCTCTCTTTCAGCTTTGGAAAGAAGGGGGGAGCGGCGGAGATTTTTGAGATTGGAGTAGCAACCGGCGAGATGGGCGAACTGCCCCTATTTCCCCTGCTTATAAAGAGGGAGGGGGAGGGCGTTCCGTCTTTCCGAATAAAGAAACCACCCACGATCTCTCTCACAATGCCGCATTCGGCGCGTGCCGTTCGGGGAGGGCGCGGTGGATACGGAGTAAGATACGGCGTAACCCAGGCCGCGCGTGCCCATGCCCTATTTTGGGCCTGGCCCAACAGCGCTCGGCGCCATGTGTGGCCCAGGCCCGGGGGCTCCTGTCGGTGTACTAGAGTAGGGGTACCCTAGTATCCCGAACTTGTGCACGGGCAGTCGCAGCAGTAGGAGTGTTATCTCTCCGGAGAGCTCCGTTCTTGTTCGGGAGCGCTGAGTGCTATAGTACACACGAGCTGCTAACGAGACCGAGCGTGAGTGTTTTCTGCCTTCCAACCCCCCTCTACGTTGCGCATGGGCCTCCTTTTATATGCTCAAGGGGTCACCGGCAGGTGGCAACGTAGATAAGGGTAAAAATGGAAAAGGAATTGTGGTTGGTACAACTACCTATACAGTGTATCCTACCTAACCCTAACGGCAGGGGACAAAGGCATTAAATGCCTGTCTGCGTCGCCCTAACAGTGCAGAAAAGGACCGTTAGGGACGCCACCACTTGCCACGATGGCTATCTTTTCAGCGCCGCTTGCCACCGCGCATCGCTGGCTGCACGGCCCCTCGCCACGCGCGCCTGGAAAGGCCCCAGGGCGACACGTTGGTGGATGTGCTAGAGCGTGGGTACAGAGTGGTCGCTTGCCGCGGCAAGCGCCTTGCCGCGGTCGCTGTCTTGTCGCGTCTGGAAGCTTGTCGCTCACTGGGTCTTGCCGGGACGCGTGGCGCGTCGCGGCAAGTTCCTTGAGATGCCTTGGTTGGCCTTCCCGGCAAGCTCCTCTTGCCGGGGCCTTGTCTCCTTGGCTTGAATACTTTGTTCTTGAATGGCTCCAAAGGAACCACGGAGGATCTTGGTGGTCACCCGGCAAGCCTTGCCGCGGGGTGCTGCGACTGCCCGTGCACAAGTTCAGGATACTAGGGTACCCCTACTCTAGTACACCGACAGGAGCCCCCGGGCCTGGGCCACACATGGCGCCGAGCGCTGTTGGGCCAGGCCCAAAACAGGGCACGGGCACGCGCGGCCTGGGTTACGCCGTATCTTACTCCGTATCCACTGCGCCCTCCCCGAACGGCACGCGCCGAATGCGGCGTCGTGGGAGAGATCGTGGGTGGTTTCTTTATTCGGAAAGATGGAACGCCCGCCCCTCCCTCTTTATAAGCAGGGGAAATAGGGGCAGTTCGCCCATCTCACCGGTTGCTACTCCAATCTCAGAAATCTCTGCCGTCCCCCCTTCTTTCCAAAGCTGAAAGAGAGCAGCGCTCCGCCCCCCATCGCCACCAGCATCACCAACGCCGTCGATCTCCCCCACCACCTCCGCCATGGCTCCGAAAGCCGACAAGGGGAAGGTCGTGAAGTCGGCCGAGGCGCAGCGGCTCGCGGCGCTGCGGAAGAAGCGGGCAATCTCCCGCCCCCCCCAGCTCGCCGCGAGGGAGCTGAGGGAGTACTACTACCTCTTCTGGTCGACGGAGATGCGAGCGCATCCGCGTACGAAGGTACTCCCAGCTGCCGCTTCGGAACTGGCTCCGAATGGATACCCTTTCTTCGCGTTGTTCTTCTACTGCGGGCTCTGCCCGCCTTTCTCTGAATTTTTCTGCGATATCATGAACACCTACGGGTTCCGCCTCCTTGACTTACCCCCAATGCTGTTGTGACCATGACAGTTTTCACACATCTCTGCGAAAACTTTGTCGGAGTCTATCCAAACGTAGCTCTTTTCCGCCACTTCTTTATGCCCCGAGTTGAGAGAGGGGAGCCTCTTTCCGGCGGAATCGCCTGGATCTCGAGAGCTGGCAAGAAGGAAGCTTATCTGGAGGGAGAGCTCCGCAGCAAGTGGGAGGAATGGAGAGCATAATGGTGCTGGATTGTCGAGGAGAACTCGCAGCCATTTACTGCCCAGCACCAAGCCCCAGTAGCACGCGGCAACGATTGGAGTAATGTGGCCCCGGAAGACGATAGGCTAAAGATTGCCGTCACCCGGATCCTACGCCTCAGGCTTGCCGAGCTCACCATAGGCGCCATTGGCGCAGATTTTCTTTGCCGCCGCATCGCCCCCCTGCAGGAGAGGAGGAGACCCGCCTGGGAGTTCCAGAACGCGGCGGATATCATGAGGCTGTGCCCGGGCCTCAACTTCAACTTCACCGTCCTAGAACTGGATGCGATGATCCTGGAACTGTTCAAGCGCGATCCTCAGCATCCCGAAGCGTTCATGTTGCCGAGGAGTGTCATTCCACTGTGCAACAATTCCTCGCTCGACCGCATCCGTGCAGTGATGCCGCTGTGCGATTCGCATGGAATTGTCCCAACTTGGCAAGAGCCTGCAGACGACGTCGTGCGGGATTTCTTTGACGGCCTGGTAGAAAATCCGGTCCGCTCCGATGAACAGAAGAGCCTTACTCGCGACACCACCGATGCGGAGATGCAGCACATCGCCACTAGGCTGGAAGAGGCGGCGGCAGCCGCTCCTGCGGGCGAGTTTGGATTCACCATGGAGGAGGCAGGGGCAGCAGAGGCGGCAAGCCTTGCCGAGCGAGAGGAGTTTGCCGGCGAAGGAGAGCTTGTTGGGTCTGAAGCTGAGTCGAGCGAGTCCGCCGAGGGCGCGAGCGACTCGTTGGGGATCGACTACTGCTCTTTCTCACCTCCAGACAGCTCGCCGCAAGTGGAGCCCCCAGCTCCACCAAGAAAGCGTCTCCGCAAGGCCGGGGACGTAGCGGGGCAGCAGACGGGTCAACAGCAGCCGCGCCACGTGACGCGCTCCACCATGGCAAGCACTGTTGCCGCGGGAGCACCTCACGCCGCTGCGGCAACTGGAGCGGGGCCCTGCCGGACCACCGCTACTGCTCCCGCCAAGCGGCAAAGGGAACCTACTCCTCCGCCACGTCGCACCGGAGGCGAGCCGGACTTCAATCTCTCCGCGCTCAGCTCCGACGAGGAAGAAGAAGAGTAAGATTCTTTGCTGTACTTGTAGTTCTTCAATTTTGTTGCTTTGTCTTGTATCTGATTTGCTTCACTCTGAACCCATTTCTTTTCAGGATGTTGGCCCAGAGAGCGGCGAAGAGAGCCAAGGTCCCGGTGATTGTCATCAAGGACGAACCCACCACGACAGCAGGGGGCGTGTCCGAGACCACCTTGTCGGACCCGACAACCACTCCTCAAAGCAGCCCCCGACACAGCCCCCATCGTAAGTATATGGTTTACTTCCTGCTGTTTGGCGCGCATGGGAGATCTTTCTTTGCTGATATCTGACTGTTGGTTTGTGTAGGAGCAGAGCAGCCTCACCAGGAGTGCTCGAAAGCCGCTCTCGAAATGCCATCTGCTTCGACTACACCGCCAAGGGAGGATTCCCCGGCAAGGGAGCGTTCTCCGGCAAGGGAGAATTCTCCGGCAAGGGACAGTTCTCCGGCAAGGGACAACACCAGCGACCCTCCGGTGGTTGAGACCACGACTGCAGATCCTAGTACAGGTAATCCTCTTGCTTGAAAACTTCCCTTGGGTTCTTATTCTTCTGATTTTCTTTTTGGATATTTGCTTAACTTTTCTCCTTTTTCCGTTCGTGAGATCCATCTGCCACGGAGCCGATGGAAACCGAGGTCGTCGGTGAGGAGAACGCGCACAGCAATACCGACGACGCCGTTGCCACCGAAGGAGAAGCCGGCGCTGATGATCCCGCCGGCGAAGAGGCCGCCAAAGCTGCCGCCGCAGAAGCTGGCGAGGGATCCGGCGATTGCACTGACGGCCCCGAGGCCGCAGGAGCGTCAGGCGCTACGCCGACCGCCGATCCCTCTACCGCTGCTGCAGCGCCAGGCTCCGAGGAGCTCCAGCCCGGCGCCTGTTTGAAGGCCGGCGACGGCATCTTCATCAAGCTCCCTTGGGCGTCAAGATGCAGGGCGCCGGTCGAAGGAGACATCTTGGATGGAGAGGTGCTCGCCTCCGCTGGGCTGACGCTGGTCGACGCGCCAAACAGCAGCAGCGACGAGCCTGAGGAGGAGCGGCTGCTGCGGAGGCTGTTGTCGCTTTACCGCGCTCGACAGGCCAAGCTGGTATCCCGAGAAGCGCTTGTCGCGAAGGCGGTAGTGGACATTGAGAAGCGCGCGGAGGAGCTCCAGGGTCTCAGGCAGGAAGCTCTCTGGTCCCTCGTAGAGGAGCGGGAGCAAGTCGCCGAGGAGCGGAAAGCCTTCCTCCTCGAGAAGGCTGAAGTTGAAGAGCAACAACGGCTTGTTGCCGAGAAGCTATCTGCGCAGGAAGGCGAGTTGGCGCAGCGCAAGGTCAACCTTGACAGCCACGAGGAGGAGCTTGCCTCGTGCGAGCAAACATTTGGCGGGGCTCTCAAGGAAGCAGAGGATGCTGCCGCAGCTGCCGAGGCCGCCAAGAAGGAGCTGGAGACGAAGATGGTGCAGCTAGAGGCCGATCTCAAGGCGAGCGGCGAGGAGCTTGCTGCGCTCAAGCGTGAGTGCGAGAAGGACGCCGCCGCTCATGGCGAGCTGCAGGGTCGTCTCACTGAGAGGAGAAAAGAGCTTAGCGCCGCCAAGGACTCCAACGCAGATCTTGAGTTGAAGCTGGTTACTTTGACTCAGACGCTGGATGGCACCAGGGAGCGGGAGGTGGCCTTGATGGAGAAGATCAAGGCCGACGAGGCACTGCTGGCGAGTGCTGCTGCCGCCCAGAACGCATTTAGGGAGAATGTGGAGCACTGGACCGAGGGTCTTGTGAATGTTGCCGCAGCCATCGACGGCGAGCTGGCGCAGCTGGGGATGGAGGATCTCGGGTATTCCTCCGATGAGCACCTCCAACCCAGCGCCAAGCTCAGCTTGTTCTTCAAAGCCGTGGCGACGGCCCTCCAGCGACTCCGGGAGAAGATCCCAAAGCAGCTGGCCGACGAGTCATGCAAGATCTGCGCGGGAGCTCTTCAAAAGGTGCTGGTGAAGGTGGCCTTCCGCAACCCAGGCCTCAACCTCACCAACGTCCTCAGGACCTTGCCGCCGGATGCTGATCTGGAAGCGCTCAAGACCCTTGTCGCACCCATTGTGGACAAGGTGAGCGGAATCAAGAGGGTTGAGGGAGATCGCGTAGATTAGGCCGCCCGTTTTCTCTTTTTCTTTGTCGCTGTTGGTCATGTCATGAGAACAATCTGTTAGAAATGCGACAAGCTATCTTGTAATATAACTCTATTTTGGGTAGAGATTGTTGTGTTATTTCCTTTACTTGATTCCTTCCTTTGTATGTTTTTTCCCTACGCTTTTAGGGAACTTGTCGGCGCAGGCACCTGGGCCGCGAGCGCTGAGTGCGGGACGTCAGCAGCCTGCTGGCGGTGCCGCTTCCGACAAGAAACCTTGTCGCAACTAGTCGCAACTCACTTAAGTTGTTGAGCGGACTCGAAACAAAGTAAGGGCGCAACTAGCTACGAGTTGGTTCCTCCGCGCATAGGTTTTCCGTATAAAGCACGGTCGTTCGAGGAAGATAACTTCAAAATTAAAACTGATTGCTCAAACTTTGGCAACTTAGCATTTCTGTCGTTTGCTTTCCGGTAAGGCGAAACTTCCTTGAACGACGCCTGGTCCAATCGTTTGCTTTCCGGTAAGGCGAAACTTCCTTGAACGACGCCTGGTCCACACCATTATCTTCTCCTTTCCCCCCGGCAAACTTGTGGGCGAGGGAACCTTCCTTCCCTTTTTGAGAAAAAGAAAGAAGAGAAAATAAAGATATGGAGCCTTACGGCTCGTTATTGCTTACCGGGGGTAGGCGCTGTACAAAGTGTCAGATAACGCATGCAAAAGAAGTAGAAAGCATGAAATTGACAATATGTGCGGAGCACATAAGCTTTACTTATGCACGGGATCTACGCCCGGCTTTGTACAAAGGATTATATGCAACATCGGCAAGAATTGTACAAAAGGTGGTTGCCGGAACAGGTTCCGGCAACCGCGCCTTACGGATAAAACTTACGAAGATGCTCAATGTTCCAGGAGTTGCTCACCGGAATGCCATCTTTGGTCTCAAGGCGGACAGCGCCAGGCCTAGTGACTCGTTTCACCCGGTAAGGGCCTTCCCACTTCGGCGTCAACTTGTTGGAATTCTTGGCGCACTGAACGCGCCGAAGAACAAGGTCGCCTTCCTCGAGACTTCTGGCATTAACTTTGCGGCTATGGTAGCGGCGCAAAGCTTGCTGGTATCGAGCAGCTCGTACAGCAGCCTGAAAACGGTCCTCCTCAAGGAGCAGCGCGTCATCTTGTCGCAGATGCTCTTGCTCAAGCTCATCATAAGCGAGCACTCGAGGTGACCCGTATACGAGTTCCGTGGGGAGAACTGCCTCTGCTCCATAGACTAGAGGGAAAGGTGTCTGGCCAGTGGCTCGATTTGGTGTCGTGCTGATCGACCAAAGAACCACTGGCACCTCCTCAATCCAGTTCTTTCCGCACTTGCGCAGCCTGTCGAAAGTCCTAGTCTTGAGCCCGTGCAGCACTTCAGCATTCGCCCTCTCCGCTTGACCGTTACTTCTCGGATGAGCAACAGAAGCGAAGCAGACCTTGGCGCCAAGATCTCGGACGTACTGCATGAAGGTGCGGCTCGTGAATTGCGTGCCGTTATCGGTGATGATCCTTTTAGGGATCCCGAAACGGCAAAGAATCGACCTGAAGAACTTGACTGCTGACTGTGCTATCACCTTCCTCACTGGTTCCACTTCCGGCCACTTTGTGAACTTGTCGATTGCAACGTACAAGTACTCAAAGCCCCCGACAGCTCGGGGAAAGGGGCCGAGGATGTCAAGCCCCCAGACCAAAAATGGCCAGGATAAAGGGATCGTCTGGAGAGCTTGAGATACATGGAGCTTGAGATACAGACCAAAAATGTCGAACCAGTGGCTCCCGACAAGTTTTGCTCCGGCAAGCTTACCGGGGAACGTCAAGCTCCGGCTGAGCCACTAGTTCTCGCCGTAGAAGCAGATGTTCCCGCAGCAGCAGATGTGCCTTTAGTCCTTATTGTCGAGCCACAAGCTCCAGCATGGGCACAGCAGGTTGTCTGTTTCCTTCAGACAGGAGAACTTGCCGAAGAGCAAGAAGAAGCGGAAAAAGTAGCCCGGCAGTCAAGTATGTACCAGTTTGTCGACAGCACACTGTACACAAGAAGACTCAACGGCGTGAAATTGAAGTGTATTCACCGTGAAGACGGACAAAAGCTGTTGGCAGAGATACATGGAGGCATATGTGGTCACCACATTGGCGCGAGAGCACTTGCCGGCAAAGCGTTCCGGCAAGGTTTCTTTCGGCCAACAGCCCTCCAGGATGCAACTGCACAAGTAACCAAGTGTGAAGCGTGCCAGTTCCATTCCAAGCAGATACACCAGCCAGCTCAAGCTCTCCAGACGATCCCTTTATCCTGGCCATTTTCGGTCCGGGGGATCGACATCCTCGGCCCCTTTCCCTGAGCTGTCGGGGGCTTTGAGTACTTGTACGTTGCAATCGACAAGTTCACAAAGTGGCCGGAAGTGGAACCAGTGAGGAAGGTGATAGCACAGTCAGCAGTCAAATTCTTCAGGTTGATTGTTTGCCGTTTCTGGATCCCTAACAGGATCATCACCGACAACGGCACGCAATTCACGAGCCGCACCTTCATGCAGTACGTCCGAGATCTTGGCGCCAAGGTCTGCTTCGCTTCTGTTGCTCATCCGAGAAGTAACGGTCAAGCGGAGAGGGCGAATGCTGAAGTGCTGCGTGGGCTCAAGACCAGGACTTTCGACAGGCTGCGCAAGTGCGGAAAGAACTGGATTGAGGAGCTGCCAGTGGTTCTTTGGTCGATCAGGACGACGCCAAATCGAGCCACTGGCCAGACACCTTTTGCTCTAGTCTATGGAGTAGAGGCAGTTCTCCCCACGGAACTCGTATACGGGTCACCTCGAGTGCTCGCTTATGATGAGCTTGAGCAATAGCAGCTGCGACAAGATGACGCGCTGCTCCTTGAGGAGGACCGTCTTCAGGCTGCTGTACGAGCTGCTCGATACCAGCAAGCTTTGCGCCGCTACCATAGCCGCAAAGTTAACGCCAGAAGTCTCGAGGAAGGCGACCTTGTTCTTCGGCACGTTCAGTCCGCCAAGAATTCCAACAAGTTGACGCCGAAGTGGGAAGGCCCTTACCGGGTGAAACGAGTCACTAGGCCTGGCGCTGTCCGCCTTGAGACCGAAGATGGCATTCCGGTGAGCAACTACTGGAACATTGAGCATCTTCGTATGTTTTACCCATAAGGCGCGGTTGCCGGAACCTGTTCCGGCAACCACCTTTTACAAGTCTAGCCTATGTTGCATGTAATCCTTTGTACAAAGCCGGGCGCAGATCCCGTGCATAAGTAAAGCTCATGTGGTCCGCACATCTTGTCAATTTCGTGCTTTCTACTTCTTTTGCATGCGTTATCTGACACTTTGTGCAGCGCCTACCCCCGGTAAGCAATAACGAGCCGTAAGGCTCCATATCTTTATTTTCTCTTATTTCTTTTTCTCAAAAAGGAAAGGAAGGTTCCCTCGCCCACAAGTTTGCCGGGGGGAAAGGAGAAGATAATGGTGTGGACCAGGCGTCGTTCAAGGAAGTTTCGCCTTACCGGAAAGCAAATGACAGAAAAGCTAAGTTGCCAAAGTTTGAGCAATCAGTTTTAATTTTTAAGTTATCTTCCTCGAACGACCGTGCTTTGTATGGAAAACCTGTGCGCGGAGGAACCAACTCGTAGCTAGTTGCGCCCTTACTTTGTTTCGAGTCCGCTCAACAACTTAAGTGAGCTGCGACTAGTTGCGACAAGGTTTCTTGTCGGTGGCGGCACTGCCAGCAGGCTGCTGACGTCCCACACTCAGCGCTCGCGGCCCAGGTGCCCGCGCCGACTAGTTCCCTAAAAGCGTAGGGCAAAAACATACAAAGGAAGGAATCAAGTAAAGGAAATAACACAGCAATCTCTACCCAAAATAGAGTTATACTACAAGATAGCTTGTCGCAGCTTTAACAGATTGTTCTCATGTCATGACCAGCAGCGACAAAGAAAAAGAGAAAACGGGCGGCCTAATCTACGCGATCGCCCTCAACCCTCTTGATCCCGCTCACCTTGTCCACAATGGGTGCGACAAGGGTCTTGAGCGCTTACGGATCAGCATCTGGCGGCAAGGTCCTGAGGACGTTGGTGAGGTTGAGGCCTGGGTTGCGGAAGGCCACCTTCACCAGCACCTTTTGAAGAGCTCCCGCGCAGATCTTGCGCGACTCGTCGGCCAGCTGCGTTGGGATCTTCTCCCGGAGTCGCTGGAGGGCCGTCGCCATGCCTTTGAAGAACAAGCTGAGCTTGGCGCTGGGTTGGAGGTGCTCATCGGAGGAATACCCGAGATCCTCCATCCCCAGCTGCGCCAGCTCCTCGTCGATGGCTGCGGCAACATTCACGAGACCCTCGGTCCAGTGCTCCACATTCTCCCTAAATGCATTCTGGGCGGTAGCAGCACTCGCCAACAGCGCCTCGTCGGCCTTGATCTTCTCCGTCAAGGCCACCTCCCGCTCCCTAGCGCCGTCCAGCGTCTGAGTCAAAGTAACCAGCTTCAACTCAAGATCTGCGTTGGAGTCCTTGGCGGCGCTAAGCTCTTTGCTCCTCTCAGCGAGACGACCCTGTAGCTCGCCATGAGCGGCGGTGTCCTTCTCGCGCTCACGCTTGAGCGCAGCAAGCTCCTTGCCGCTCGGCTTGAGATCGGCCTCCAGCTGCACCATCTTCGTCTCCAGCTCCTTCTTGGCGGCCTCGGCAGCTGCGGCAGCATCCTCTGCTTCCTTGAGAGCCCCGCCAAATGTTTGCTCGCGCGCGGCAAGCTCCTCCTCGTGGCTGTCAAGGTTTAACTTGCGCTGCACCAACTCGCCTTCCTGCGCAGATAGCTTCTCGGCAACAAGCCGTTGTTGCTCTTCAACTTCAGCCTTCTCGAGGAGGAAGGCTTTCCGCTCCTCGGCGACTTGCTCCCGCTCCTCTACGAGGGACCAGAGAGCTTCCTGCCTGAGACCCTGGAGCTCCTCCGCGCGCTTCTCAATGTCCACTACCGCCTTCGCGACAAGCGCTTCTCGGGATACCAGCTTGGCCTGTCGAGCGCGGTAAAGCGACAACAGCCTCCGCAGCAGCCGCTCCTCCTCAGGCTCGTCGCTGCTGCTGTTTGGCGCGTCGACCAGCGTCAGCCCAGCGGAGGCGAGCACCTCTCCATCCAAGATCTCTCCTTCGACCGGCGCCCTGGAGCTTGACGCCCAGGGGAGCTTGATGAAGATGCCGTCGCCGGCCTTCAAATAGGCGCCGGGCTGGGGCTCCTCGGAGCCTGGCGCTGCAGCAGCGGCGGAGGGATCGGCGGTCGGCGTAGCGCCTGACGCTCCTGCGGCCTTGGGGCTTCTGCGGTGGTAGCTTTAGCAGCCTCTTTGCCGGCGGGATCATCAGCGCCGGCTTCTCCTTCGGTGGCAACAGCGTCGTCGGTATTGCTGCGCGCGCTCTCCTCACGGGCGACCTCGGTTTCCATCGGCTCCATGGCAGATGGATCTGACGAACAGAAAAAGGAGAAAAGTTAAGAAAATATCCAAAAAGAAAATCAGAAGAAGAAGAACCCAAGGGAAGTTTTCAAGCAAGGGGATTACCTGTACTAGGATCTGCAGTCGTGGTCTCAACCACCGGAGGGTCGCTGGTGCTGTCCCTTGCCGGAGAACTGTCCCTTGACAGAGAATTCTCCCTTGCCGGAGAACGCTCCCTTGCCGGGGAATCCTCCCTTGGCGGTGTAGTCGAAGCAGATGGCATTTCGGGAGCGGCTTCCGGGCACTCCTGGTGAGGCTGCTCTGCTCCTACACAAACCAACAGTCAGATATCAGCAAAGAAAGAGCACCCATGCGCGCTAGACAGCAGGAAGTAAACCATATACTTACAATGGGGGCTGCGCTGGGGGCTGCTTTGAGGAGTGGTTGCCGGGTCCGGCAAGGTGGTCTCGGACACGCCCCCTGCTGTCGCGGTGGGTTCGTCCTCGATGAAAATCACCGGAACCTTGGCTCTCTTCGCCGCTCTCTGGGCCAGCGTCCTGAAAAGAAATGGGTTCAGAGTGAAGCAAATCAGATACAAGACAAAGCAACAAAATTGAAGAACTACAAGTACAGCAAAGAATCTTACTCTTCTTCTTCCTCGTCGGAGCTGAGCGTGGAGAGGTCGAATCCGGCTCGCCTCCGGTGCGACGTGGTGGAGGAGTAGGTTCCCTTTGCCGCTTGGCGGGAGCAGTAGCGGTGGACCGGGAGGGCCCCGCTCCAGTTGCCGTAGCGGCGTGAGGTGCTCCCGCAGCAATAGTGCTTGCCACGGTGGAGCGCATCGTGCGGCGCGGCTGCTGTTGATCCGTCTGCCACCCCGCTACGTCCCCGGCCTTGCGGAGATGCTTTCTTGGTGGAGCTGGGGGCTCAACTTGCGGCGAGCTGTCTGGAGGTGAGAAAGAGGAGTAGTCGTTCCCCAACGAGTCGCTCGCGCCCTCGGCGGACTCGCTCGACTCAGCTTCAGACCCGACAAGCTCTCCCTCACCGGCAAACTCCTCTCACTCGGCAAGGCTTGCCGCCTCTGCTGCCTCTGCCTCCTCCACGGTGAATCCAAACTTGCCCACGGCAGCGGCTGCCGCCGCCTCTTCCAGCCTAGTGGCGATGTGCTACATCTCCGCATCGGTGGTGTCGTGAGTAAGGCTCTTCTATTCATCGGAGCGGACCGGCTTTTCTACCAGGTCGTCAAAGAAACCCCGCATGACGTCGTCTGTAGGCTCTTACCAAGTTGGGACAATTCCATGTGAATCGCACAGCGGCATCATTGCACGGATGCGGTCGAGCGAGGAATTATTGCATAGCGGAACGACACCCCTCGGAAACATGAACGCTCCGGGATGCTGAGGATCGCGCTTGAACAGTTCCAGGATCATCGCGTCCAGTTCCAGGACAGTGAAGTTGAAGTTGAGGCCCGGGTATATCCTCATGATATCCGCCGCGTTCTAGAACTCTCAGGCGGGTATCCTCCTCTCCTGCAGGGGGGCGATGCGGCGGCGAAGAAAATCAGCGCCAACGGCGCCTACGGTGAGCCCGGCAAGCCTGAGGCGTAGGATCCGGGTGACGGCAATCTTCAGCCTATCGTCTTCTGGGGCCACGTTACTCCAATCGTTGCCGCGCGCTACTGGGGCTTGGCGCTGGGCAGTAAATGGCTGCGGGTTCTCCTCGACAATCCAACACCATTCTGCTCTCCATTCCTCCCACTTGCTGCGGAGCTCTCCCTCCAGATAAGCTTCCTTCTTGCCAGCTCTCGAGATCCAGGCGATTCCGCCGGAAAGAGGCTCCCCTCTCTCAACTCGGGGCATAAAGAAGTGGCAGAAAAGAGCTACGTTTGGATAGACTCTGACAAAGTTTTCGCAGAGATGTGCGAAAACTGCCATGGTCAGAACAACATTGGGGGTGAAGTCAAGGAGGCGGAACCCATAGGTGTTCATGATATCGTAGAAAAATTCAGAGAAAGGCGGGCAGAGCCCGCAGTAGAAGAACAACACGAAGAAAAGGGTATCCATTCGGAGCCAGTTTCGAAGCGGCAGCTGGGAGTACCTTCGCACGCGGATGTGCTCGCGTCTCCGTCGACCAGAAGAGGTAGTAGTACTCCCTCAGCTCCTTCGCGGTGAGCTGGGGGGGGGGGGAGATTGCCCACTCCTTCCGCAGCGCCGCGAGCCGCTATGCCTCGGCCGACTTCACGACCTTCCCCTTGTCAGCTTTCGGAACCATGGCGGAGGTGGTGGGGGAGATCGACGGCATTGGTGATGCTGGTGGCGATGGGGGGCGGAGCGCTGCTCTCTTTGAGCTTTGGAAAGAAGGGGGGAGCGGCGGAGATTTCTGAGATTGGAGTAGCAACCGGCGAGATGGGCGAACTGCCCCTATTTCCCCTGCTTATAAAGAAGGAGGGGGCGGGCGTTCCGTCTTTCCGAATAAAGAAACCACCCACGATCCCTCCCACGACGCCGCATTCGGCGCGTGCCGTTCGGGGAGGGCGCGGTGGATACGGAGTAAGATACGGCGTAACCCAGGCCACGCGTGCCCGTGCCCTGTTTTGGGCCTGGCCCAACAGCGCTCGGCGCCATGTGTGGCCCAGGCCTAGGGGCACCTGTCGGTGTACTAGAGTAGGGGTACCCTAGTATCCCGAACGTGTGCACGGGCAGTCGCAGCACCCCGCGGCAAGGCTTGACGGGTGACTGCCAAGATCCTCCGTGGTTCCTTTGGAGCCATTCAAGAACAAAGTATTCAAGCCAAGGAGACAAGGCCCCGGCAAGAGGAGCTTGCCGGGAAGGCCAACCAAGGCATTTCAAGGAACTTGCCGCGACGCGCCACGCGTCCCGGCAAGGCCCGGTGAGTGACAAGCTTTCGAACGCGACAAGACAGCGACCGCGGCAAGGCGCTTGCCGCGGCAAGCGACCACTCTGTACCCACGCTCCAGCACATCCACCAACGTGTCGCCCTGGGGCCTTTCCAGGCGCGCGTGGCGAGGGGCCATGCAGCCAGCGGTGCACGGTGGCAAGCGGCGCTGACAAGATAGCCATCGTGGCAAGCGGTGGCGTCCCTGACGGTCCTTTTCTACACTGTTAGGGCGACGCAGACAGGCATTTAATGCTTTTGTCCCCTGCCGTCAGGGTCTGAAGCTGAGTCGAGCGAGTCCGCCGAGGGCGCGAGCGACTCGTTGGGGATCGACTCCTCCTCTTTCTCACCTCCAGATAGCTCGCCGCAAGTTGAGCCCCCAGCTCCACCAAGAAAGCGTCTCTGCAAGGCCGGGGACGTAGCGGGGCGGCAGACGGGTCAACAGCAGCCGCGCCGCGCGACACGCTCCACCGTGGCAAGCACTATTGCCGCGGGAGCGCCTCACGCCGCTGCGGCAACTGGAGCGGGGTCTTCCCGGTCTACCGCTACTGCTCCTGCCAAGCGGACAAGAGAACCTACTTCTCCGCCTCGTCGCACCAGAGGCGAGCCGGACTTCGATCTCTCCGCGCTCAGCTCCGACGAGGAAGAAGAATAGTAAGATTCTTTGCTGTACTTGTAGTTCAATTTCGTTGCTTTGTCTTGTATCTGATTTGCTTCACTCTGAATCCATTCCTTTTCAGGACGCTGGCCCAGAGAGCGGCGAAGAGAGCCAAGGTCCCGGTGATTGTCACCGAAGACGAACCCACCGCGACAGCAGGGGGCGTATCCCAGACCACCTTGCCGGACCCGGCAACCATTCCTCAAAGCAGCCCCCAGCGCAGCCCCTATCGTAAGTATATGGTTTACTTCCTGCTGTCTGGCGCGCATGTGTGCTCTTTCTTTGCTGATATCTGACTGTTGGTTTGTGTAGGAGTAGAGCAGCCTCACCAAGAGTGCCCGAAAGCCTCGCCCGAAATGCCATCTTCTTCGACTACACCGCCAAGGGAGGATTCCCCGGCAAGGGAGCGTTCTCCGGCAAGGGAGAATTCTCCGGCAAGGGACAGTTCTCCGGCAAGGGATAGCACCAGCGACCCTCCGGTGGTTGAGACCACAACTGCAGATCCTAGTACAGGTAATCCTCTTGCTTGAAAACTTCCCTTGGGTTCTTCTTCTTCTGATTTTCTTTTTGGATATTTGCTTAACTTTTCTCCTTTTTCCGTTCGTCAGATCCATCTGCCATGGAGCCGATGGAAACCGAGGTCGCCGACGAGGAGAACGCGCGCAGCAATACCGACGACGCCGTTGCCACCGAAGGAGAAGCTGGCGCTGATGATCCCGCCGATGAAGAGGCCGCCAAAGCTGCCGCCGTAGAAGCTGGCGAGGGATCCAGCGATCGCACTGACGGCCCCGAGGCCGCAGGAGCGTCAGGCGCTACGCCGACCGCCGATCCCTCCGCCACTGCTGCAGCGCCAGGCTTCGAGGAGCCCCAGCCCGACGCCTATTTGAAGGCCGGCGACGGCATCTTCATCAAGCTCCCCTGGGCGTCAAGCTCCAGGGCGCTGGTCGAAGGAGAGATCTTGGATGGAGAGGTGCTTGCCTCCGTTGGGCTGACGCTGGTCGATGCGCCAAACAGCAGTAGCGACGAGCCTGATGAGGAGCGGCTGCTGCAGAAGCTGTTGTCGCTTTACCACGCCCGACAGGCCAAGCTGGTATCCCGAGAAGCGCTTGTCGCGAAGGCGGGAGTGGACATTGAGAAGCACGCGGAGGAGCTCCAGGGTCTCAGGTAGGAAGCTCTCCGGTCCCTGGCAGAGGAACGGGAGCAAGTCGCCGAGGAGCGGAAAGCCTTCCTCCCCGAGAAGGCTGAAGTTGAAGAGCAACAACGGCTTGTTGCCGAGAAGCTATCTACGCAGGAAGGCGAGTTGGCGCAGCGCAAGGTTAACCTTGACAGCCATGAGGAGGAGCTTGCCGCGCGCGAGCAAACATTTAGCGGGGCTCTCAAGGAAGTAGAGGATGCTGCCGCAGCTGCCGAGGCCGCCAAGAAGGAGCTGGAGACGAAGATGGTGCAGCTGGAGGCCGATCTCAAGGCGAGCGGCGAGGAGCTTGCTGCACTCAAGCGTGAGCGCGGGAAGGACGCCGCCGCTCATGGCGAGCTGCAGGGTCGTCCCGCTGAGAGGAGCAAAGAGCTTAGCGCCGCCAAGGACTCCAACATAGATCTTGAGTTGAAGCTGGTTACTTTGACTCAGACGCTGGACGGTGCCAGGGAGCGGGAGGTGGCCTTGACGGAGAAGATCAAGGCCGACGAGGCGCTGCTGGCGAGTGCTGTTGCCGCCCAGAACGCATTTAGGGAGAATGGGGAGCACTGGACCGAGGGTCTCATGAATGTTGCCGCAGCCATCGACGGGGAGCTAGTGCAGCTGGGGATGGAGGATCTCGGGTATTCCTCCGATGAGCACCTCCAACCCAGCGCCAAGCTCAGCTTGTTCTTCAAAGGTGTGGCGACGGCCCTCCAGCGACTCTGGGAGAAGATCCCAAAGCAGCTGGCCGACGAGTCACACAAGATCTGCGCGGGAGCTCTTCAAAAGTTGCTGGTGAAGGTGGCCTTCCGCAACCCAGGCCTCAACCTCACCAACGTCCTCAGGACCTTGCCGCCGGATGCTGATATGGAAGCGCTCAAGACCCCTGTCGCACCCATTGTGGACAAGGTGAGCGAGATCAAGAGGGTTGAGGGCGATCGCGTAGATTAGGCCGCCCGTTTTCTCTTTTTCTTTGTCGCTGCTGGTCATGTCATGAGAACAATCTGTTAGAGCTGTCGACCGCCCAGAACAATTGCTGGAGAAGCGCGGCGTCAATCCGACCCGCGCGCTGGGCCCTCTGTCGACATGCATGCGCCAGGGGAACCAGGCGACTTGCCATACACGGTAGGTTGCCCTGCATTCACTCGTGAGCTGCGGCAAGTCCAGTGGCCCAGCAAGAAGAATTTCAAGCCAGACGTACCAGAGAAGTATGACGGCAACTCGCATCCGTCGGAGTTCCTCAGCATCTACACCATCGCGGTGCAAGCTGCCGGGGGGCGGGACGACAAGATCCTTGCCAACTACTTCCCGCTGGTGCTGAAGCCCAACGTCAGATCCTGGCTCATGCACTTGCCGGACAACTCCATATCCTCTTGGGCAGACCTATGCCATCAGTTTGTCGGCGCCTTTACAGGCGGCCACAAACCTCATGGCCAAGAGAGTGACCTTCATCTGCTCGCTTAGAAGGAAGGAGAGCCCCTGCGCATGTACATTCAGAGATTCAGCCGCGTACAGCACAACATCCCAGATGTCCACCCTGCCGCGGTAATCAGCGTGTTCCATCAGAACGTGCGAAACCGCAGGATGCGGGAGGAGATGGCGATGTGCAAGATCAGAAACGTCAGTGAGCTATATGCCCTGGCCGACAAGTGTGCACGTGCTGAGGAAGGGAGGAAACTCCCCGGAGAGAATACAGAAGCAGGAGGATCTGATAGTGAGGAGGCTGCCCCGGCAAAGAAAAACCGGCGGCGGAACAATAGGAAGAAGAAAGGTAAAGATGTACTAGTCGTTGAGCAGTCCGGCAACGGAGGTGGCGCCAAGAAAGCCAAAGCTGGTAGCTCCGGCAAGGAGATTGCCGCAGGCACCAACTACCAGGTTGTGGCGGTCGCCGACAAGCAGGATGGCACCAACAAGCAGTACTGCAAGATCCACCGCACCAAGGGCCATGACCTCCAGAGCTGCAAGAAGGTCGAGCAGCTTGTCGAGCAGCAAAAGGCTGAATACGAGCGACGCGACAAGGAGAAGGCCCAGGAAGGTGCTGGAGGAGCCGGCAAGAAACGCCCCGGCCGAGGAGGACGCCGCAGCAAGGCCAAGCAGCGGCAAGGAGACAGACCTCCCCGCGGCCGCGACAAGGATGAAGATGACGATGACGATGAAGATATGTATGATGACGAGACCGATGAGCAGGAGTTCCAGAAAGCCACAGAGGTCCTGTGCGTTGACGGCGGTGCTTCTCTGCATACTTCACACCGCCAGCTCAAGCAGTGGGTGCGGGAAGTCAATGCGGCAGAACCACCCGTCGCATCACGCAAGCCTCTGAAATGGTCCAGCACGCCTATCATCTTTGATATTGAGTACCACCCTGATCGCATAACTGCGGTCGGGTGCTTGCCGATGTTGGTTTCACCAACTATCCGCAACCTCAAGGTCACTAAGATGCTAGTTGACGGCGGGGCTGGCTTGAACCTGATCTCCTCTGCGGTACTCCAGAAACTCCAGATCCCTGATGGCGAGCTCGAAGAGACCTGCACATTCCAAGGAATCAATCCGGGAAGGAGCAAGCCGAAGGGAAAGATCACGTTGCCGGTAACATTTGGCAGCAAGTTGAACTTCAGGACTGAGAGGGTCACTTTTGACGTTGCTGACTTTCCATTGCCTTACAATGCGATACTCGGCCGTCCAGCACTCGCCAAATTCATGGCAGCCTCTCACTATGCGTACAACATACTGAAGATGCCAGGCCCGATAAGTGTTATCTCTGTCCCTGGCGACAAGAAGGATGCTCTTATCTGCGCCGACAAGATCTACCGGGAAGCAGCAGCCGCGACAGAGCGCAAGTCACTTGCCGTTGAAGCTCCCGGTGCGAAGAAGAAGACCAAGTCCGGCAAGAGTTCTGATGCCCACTCCGGCAAGCGCACCTCTTCGGAGTGCTGCGCTACCGTCGAGGACGCAGCATCGAGCTCCACCGGCAAGTGTCAGAAGACAATGGCAGCTCCACCAGAGACCAAGAAGGTGTCCGCCAAGGAGGATGGCACTGGTGGTACCTTTACCATCAGTGCCACTCTCGTCCCTAAATAGGAAAGTGCGCTCGTTGCTTTCCTGCGGGCGAACGTCGACGTGTTTGCGTGGCAACCGTCTGACATCCCCGGTGTTCCCAGGAAAGTAATCGAGCACCACCTTGCCGTCTGTCCTCATGTGTGGCCCGTCAAGCAGAAAGTCAGGAAACAGGTAGTGGAGCGCCAAGAATTCATCGGAGAAGAAATCAAGAAATTGGAAGCAGCAGGCCTTGTCAGAGGAGTGCTCCATCCTACATGGTTGGCCAACCCTGTAGTCATGCGCAAGGCAAACGGGAAATGGAGGCTTTGTATCGACTTTACCGATGTCAATAAAGCTTGTCCCAAAGACCCATTTCCCTTGCCGCGCATCGACCAGATTGTTGACTCCACGGCCGGATGTGACTTGCTTTCATTTCTTGATGCATACTCAGGATACCATCTGATCTTCATGGCAGAAGAGGATGAGGAGAAGACCGCATTCATAACCCCATGTGGCACATACTGTTTCGTACGGATGCCTTTCGGTTTAAAGAATGCTGGTTCAACATTTGCAAGGGTAGTCCATGACGCTTTTGAACCGCAAATACACAGAAATGTGGAAGCCTACATGGATGACATAGTGATCAAGAGCAAGGACAAGGCGACTCTGATTCAAGATTTAGACGAAACCTTTGCAAATCTGCGCAAGATCAACCTCAAGCTTAACCCCGAGAAGTGTGTGTTTGGAGTCCCCTCCGGCAAGCTTCTCGGGATCTTCGTGTCTCAGCGGGGAATTGAAGCCAATCCCGACAAGATCAAGGCCATTGAGCAGATTGAAGCACCGAAGCGCGTCAAGGATGTACGAAGACTTGCCGGTTGCGTGGCTGCTCTCAGTAGGTTAATCTCTAGATCTGCTGAGCGCGCCCTGCCGTTTTTCAAAATATTGAAAAAGGCAGGTCCAATGAAATGGACTCCGGAGGCGGAGGCTGCACTGCAGGACTTGAAGAGATACCTGTCATCCACTCCAACACTTGTCGCACGTAAGCCACAAGAGAAGTTGCTGCTGTATATAGCGGCAACCAACCAAGTGGTTAGTGCTACGTTAGTGGCGGAGAGGGAGGCGGATGATGAGCCAGCAACCGCGGCAGATGCATCCAGCGACAAGCAAGGGGCTTCACCGGCAAGCTCTGGTCCCGACAAAGATGGATCTGCGCAGGCGCGTGAGAAGATGCAAAAAAGAATGGTGCAGGGACTAGTTTACTTTGTCAGTTCCCTTCTGCAGGGGGCTAGGTCAAGGTACTCTGGTGTGCAGAAATTGCTTTTCGGCCTTCTCATGGCCTCGAGAAAGCTGCGCCATTACTTCCAAGAACATGAGATCACAGTCGTCACTCGTTTTCTGCTGAAGAGGATACTTCAAAACCCAGAAGCAACATGCAGGATTGTCGAGTGGGCACTGGAACTGTCAAGCTTTGGCCTCAAGTTTGAGAGCACTTCAACTATCCAAAGCAGAGCATTGGCGGAGTTCATAGCAGAATGGACGCCAACACAAGATGAAGAAATTCCAGAAACAAGCATCCCCATCAAGGAAGCAAGAAAAGAGTGGTTGATGTACTTTGATGGTGCCTTCTCGCTGCAAGGCGCCGGTGCGGGCGTGCTACTTGTTGCACCCACCAGAGAGCACCTCAAGTACGTAGTCCAGATGCACTTTCCCAAGGAGCAAGCAACAAACAATACCGCAGAGTATGAAGGTTTGCTTGCCGGTCTCAGGATCGCAGCAGACCTTGGGATCAAGAAGCTCATTGTCAGAGGTGACTCACAGCTTGTCGTCCGCCAAGTGAACAAGAATTATCAGAGTCCGTTGATGGAAGCTTACGTTGATGAAGTGAGAAAGCTAGAAGAGCACTTTGACGGCCTACAGATGGAACATGTTCCAAGAGCTCAGAACGACATCGCCGATGGCCTGTCAAAGTGCGCCGCACTTAAGTTACCTATGGAACCAGGGATTTTGTGCTCAAGCTGACTCAACCGTCTGTAACGCCATCAACTGGACAGAGCAAAAAGAGGAAGTTGATTTCTGGTGACTATTTTCCGACAGAGCTCCCCGAAGCCACCGCCAAGAAGGTCCTCAAGATCAACACCAAGGATGCTGAGGAGCAGTCTACTCCGGCAAGCCCTAGGGTTTGTTCCGTTGAAGCAGACGCTCCCGACAAGTTTTGCTCCGGCAAGCTTACCGGGGAACGTCAAGCTCTGGCTGAGCCACAGGTTCTCGCCGTAGAAGCGGATGTTCCCGCAGCAGCAGATGTGCCTTTAGTCCTTGTTATTGAGCCACAAGCTCCAGCATGGGCACAGCAGGTTGTCTGTTTCCTTCAGACAGGAGAACTTCGCGAAGAGCAAGAAGAAGCGGAAAAAGTAGCCCGGCAGTCAAGTATGTACCAGTTTGTCGACAACACACTGTACAGAAGAAGACTCAACGGTGTGAAATTGAAGTGTATTCACCGGGAAGACAGACAAAAGCTGTTGGCAGAGATACATGGAGGCATATGTGCTCACCACATTGGCGCGAGAGCACTTGCCGGCAAAGCGTTCCGGCAAGGTTTCTTTTGGCCAACAGCCCTCCAGGAGGCAACTACACAAGTAACCAAGTGTGAAGCGTGCCAGTTCCATTCCGAGCAGATACACCGGCCAGCTCAAGCTCTCCAGACGATCCCTTTTGTCAGGACCCCGACTCGATGTCACATCGATCTAGCCGGTAACACCTCATATCGCTTTGTGGCCTCACGCACGGTATCCCCACGGGTGTCGCCTTTCCTTTGCCCGGGACCGTTTGCTCCTTTTGGCTCACGTATATGATAGTGTCGCTAGCATCCATATGATAAGGAGCCCGGGCTGACATGGCTAGTCGTAAACCCAAAGTGGCACAGACTTACAGGGACAGGCATCCATGACCCAGCTTCGAACGTGTCGGTCATCAGCAAGTGGGTCCGGGCTGTAGCACTGGGCTAGCAGGACTCCGGTAAACCGGGCTGTAGCAGGCTAACAGGACTCCGGTACTCAAAGCGTGACATTTCCCCAAAGGGACAGACACAGGAACGAAGAAGGACACATGCCGGCCAGCCTAAGTGTTCCGGAGTAGTAGCAAGCTACCATGGCTCGGTGGAAACACTAGGAGACATTTCCCCGTAAGAGAGGCTACTAAAGATAAACAACTAGATGGTCAGATCCCACACATACCAAGCATTTCAATAACATACACACAATATGCTCGATATGTGCAACTACAACATGGCATCACAACATGACTCTACGACTCAAGTAATTTATTCAATAGGCTCCGAGGAGCGAGATATTACAAACAGGGGTCTCATGACCCAACATTCAGAGCATACAAGTCAAAGCACAAGCGGAAGCTATCATGTCTGAGTACAGACATCTATAAATGAAAAAGGCTGAGAAGCCTGACTATCTATCAGATCCTGCCGAGGGCACAAGATCGTAGCTGAGGTAACAAGCTAGACGTCGAAGTCCACGCGGAACTACTAGCGAGACCGAAGTCTCTCTGCAAAAACACAAATAGGCAAACGTGAGTACAAATGTACCCAGCAAGACTTACATCAGAACTATCTACATATGCATCATTATCAACAAAGGGGATGGTGGGGTTTAACTGCAGCAAGCCAGCTTTGACTCGGTGGCTATCTTGAACTACGACGGCAATGTAACTCTTTTGAGGTGGCGCACACGAGTCCACATATTCACCATATCAATACACCACTATGGATCCGCTCCCGTCTCCCTACGAGAACGCCATCCATAGCACTCACGCTTATCTTGCGTATTTTAGAGTATCCACTTTCACTTGTCTATGAACTGATATAAGCAACCCAAAAGTCCTTTTCCGCGGACACGGCTATTCGAATAGATCATATTAACCCTGCAGGGGTGAACTTCTTCACACACGCTCTCACCACTTACCGCCGTTTACACGACATGTACTCGGCAACCTTCAAGCGGAAGCCCAACGTGGGTGTCGACCACGGCTTGCCTAAACACTCAAGTCTCTAGTCCAGGTTTATCGCCTATTCGGGTTCCATCCATGAGGAGATCCGGCCGGAGTTTCGCTCACAGCCCCAAACGATGTGAACAGGGTTCCATGACACCAAACGGGCGCCCGGTATACCCGGCCACGTGCCTACCGCATCACAGCCCACCCCTACGGTCAGCGCTGCCCACGGCCTCCAGCATACTACAAACACCAGAAACTACTTGCAACTCCTGGACAGAGGACAAGGGTGATTAAGAAGCCGAGAGGGTCCATTGGTTTCGGGCCCAATGCGTGGTAGTAGCTGAATCATGGATCACAAACACAGAACTCAGTTCCTGAGGACGGCTGCAATGAGACAACCCACCATGTACTCCTACATGGCCTCTCACCGCTACCTTTACCAAATCGTATTCACACACTTAGCTCACACACAGTAGGAAATGTTCACACACTTCTGATTCATCCCCGATGAATCAGACCTGACTCGACTCTAAGCAGTAGCAGGCATGACAAACAATCATGAATGAGTAGGCACAACAGGGCTCAAACAACTCCTACTCATGCTAGTGGGTTTCATCTATTTACTGTGGAATGACAGGTCATGCAGAGGATAAAGGGGTTCAGCTACCGCAGCAAGTAACAGATGAATCGTTGTTGCCCTAATGCATTAAAAGAGAGCAGGAGCGAGAGAGTAGGATTGTATCGGAATGAACAAGGGGGTTTTGCTTGCCTGGCACTTCTGAAGATAACATTGAGTCTTCATCAGTGTCAACGATCACATCCTCGGTATCACGTCTATCGAGAGGGGACAAATACCGGCAACACAGAAGGGAACACAATCAATGCAATGCACAGTATGATGCATGCTCATGACATGGCAATATGAATGTGTTTTGAGCTAATGCAACTAGCAACAGATTAAATGAAGTTGGTTTGAATACAAGATTCAAATTCAAACTCCATATGTGATTATTCAAATGCCATTTAATTGATTTGTGCTAAACAGCAACTATAAGTTGTTCTAACATGCATGAAAATGGTACAGATGGATTCCTTGAATTTTTCTAATAATTTTTCATATATAAATTATTTAATTTGGAGTTACGATTGAATTTCTATGATTTTTAGAAGTTTATAGCATTTTCTGGAATTTCAGAATTAAATTAAATCCAGAAACATTACTGCGTCAGCATGACGTTGGCATGACGTCAGCAAGTCAACAGGGGCCGGCTCGGGTCAAACCTGACGTGTGGGGTCCACACGTCAGTGGCACAGGGGCTAATCCCGCGTTGACTCGGGCTTTGACCCACTACAGGGCCCGCTGTCAGTGTCACAGGGTTAGTTAGCAAGGTCATTAGCCCCTAACGACGACGCCACGTAAGCACGCCGGAGACCAGCCGACGGCGACCACAGAACACGGCGGGGCACGCCGGACTTGCGCTAGAGGCGTCAGTTTGGCGCGCTGAGGGCACCAGGGGATGGCCCTTGCTCCCGCGCATCCAGAGGACCGAGTGGGAGGTCGTGGGGTCGCCGGAACTCATGCCGGCGACGAGCTTTGGCGGCGATGGTGTTCGGTGGTGCTCAGGCGCGTCGCTACGGTGCATCAGTGAGCAAATGGAGAGGCTGGGCAGCACCTGCTAGACATGGGGAGCACTAAGAGCAGCTCAGTGAGGCCAGGGGAGCACGGAGGCTATGCGTGGAGCAGCAATGGCGGACGGTGGCTTCGGTGCTCGTGGGGAACGGCGCTACGGCACGGAGGGGAGCATGCTGAGTTAGGGGAGAGGGTCAGTGACTCACGGCGATGACGAGGGGACGCTCGGCGAGGTCGGGGACGGTCCGGAGCCGGCGAATTTGACGAAGATGGCCGGCGGTCCCGAGGTTGAAGAAGGCATCGAGGGCGGTGTTGTGGCACGTCCGGGGCCTCGTGGCTCGTTGAGGAGGTAGAGGGAGGACCGGCGGAGCTTCCTGGGGCATCGGTGAGCCGTGGGGTGGCCGGTAGCCACGGTGGCTCTCGTCGGTGGCGGCGGCTCCGTTCGGTCGCGGGAGGGGAAACAGAGGAGCGAGGGGGAGGGAGGTCCAGAGAACGAGGGAGAAGTGAGAGGGGGGTCGGGGCTGCGTGGCGTCTCCAGGAGCATCAAGGAGGGAGGCAACCAGGCAGGAGGTGGCCAAGCGCGACGGCGGTGCTCGCCACCGAGCTGCTTCATGCGCTGGCACGGGAAGAAGACAGGAGAAGGGGGGCCAGGTGGGCTGGGCCGCTGGGGGAGCTGGGCCAGGTAAGTGGCGCCAGGTAGGTGGCCCAGGTGGCCTTCTCTCCCTCTCTCTGTTTTTATTTACTGTTTTCTATTTTTGTTCTATTTTATTTAATTGGCACTGAATTTTAATTCAAACAGAGTTTGAAAACAGTGCCAAAACTCCCCTGGATATTTTTAAGTCACTTAATGGACTTCTCCACATATAACAAAAATATCTCAGGTCATTTGAAAATATATTCATTATATATTATGAATATAACTCCAAATTCAAATAAAATATTGATTTAAAATCAGAGCCCAATAATTCCTTAGAAATGTCCCAAAATTTAACTCTTGCCAAAATTGTCAGAGCTATTTCTAGGGCATTTTGGATTTACTGATTGCAATTTTAGGGTTTCTTGCCCCTCTTTTATTTAGGATTTTGAGGCTTCCAATTTCCCTCAGTTCAAATTTCAGAATTTAAACATGATGCACACATGAAGCTAGCCTAGAGCATTACCAGAAGCTAGGGATGTGACAACTCACCCCCACTAAACAAGAATCTCGTCTCGAGATTCAAGCGTAGGGTAGGATGAAGGGGAAACGCAAACTAGTATAATCTTCACGATCCAGGGTGCACTTCAATGAACGTTGATTTGAACACCATCTTTGTCATGTCGTCTTGTTCTGAGAATTTCTGTCAACATGACATGGAGGGAAGAAGGAGACTCTAGAAGGGTCGATCTTCTCGAAGGTCGAACAACTCGGGATTAACTCTCGGAATGAGACATAGCAACATCTCTCGGGTGGAGACACGAGATACACATCAAGAGGGGTGGAAAGAAACGGATGACGAAGGTTCACTAGGTAGACAACGATTCCACACCTAAGAAGGTGGTAAACGATTGTCCACGTAGCGAGGAGTTGAGTTGCCATGATACCACGACGAACATCCTGAAGGAGGGTGATTCGTAGGTTATCCCCTTAAGTGGCAAAAAGAATTACCTTTGATTCAAAGATCATTGAAACTCTTTATACCAGCCTAAGGCAATCACAAGCGATCATTGGGGGGGGGGTCGGTAGAATGGCATACTCAGACTTGGATGATGTGGATTACCTTGCTGAAGACAACATAATGGCTGAATTTCCTTATCACCGGAGATGGAAGAGACCCGTGGTAGAATGGCACATTGGCGGTGCAAGCTGGGAACAAAATGCAAATGCTGGGAATGATTCCAGTAACTGGGGAAGAACCCAACAATAGAGAGTGAATTCACTGTTTGAATAGGTCATAGCATTGCCGAGGGAACTGAGAGGAATCCCAGTTAGTGCTGATGATAACACGTAGCGCTTGTGCGTGCTCTCAAGAACTTGAGCATTCCCATAATCATCAAGATTCTACCAATATCCGTGTCAAGGATCCTGGCAACACAACTTGCTACCCTGATGAATGATGATGGATGATGCAGATGCAAAGGAAGATAACACCTTCTCAGATTTCACCTTAGCGAGGCCAAGGAAATAAAATCTGGATGATCGACCGAGAGACATTTCACACTCCGCTTCTAATGTTCTCCTTGATGTGCTAGTGTATCCCATTCATAGATATGGTTTGATAACTAGAACATCAAGTAAAAGGTCGGACTTCGGGAGCAATAGAATCCATAAGGAACAGTTACGGAGGTAAATCCTACGAAATCCTTATGGGGAGGTGGCCAACTTCTTCAATCAAGATACTACAATAATAGGTCTTTCGGCTGGGTGGTGCTGGCCACGACATCCACTTTACCAGTTATCGAGGAACCAATATTATAGTTCTTGGGGAAATGTTCCAACCATCATATCTGCATGAGATTCAGATCTGGTTGGTGTCAGAATATTCCAGACCCATCGAGTCTAGGAAGAAAAATGAAAGTTTGCAACACAAATCGACGAGATGACGTTGCGGGATTCTCGGAAGATGAACTACGATAGCAAGCTCCAAAACATGAGCTGGTTCTGCTACAAACATGTGAACACGTTGTCCCAGACAAGCATGCCCACATGGTAGTCTTACAATAAAACACTACCGAGTTCTGGTTGGGAACCATCAGCGAGGATATCGAAGTTCTTTCATAAGTCCGGATTAGCTCTTATGAAGATACTCCTTCTCCTTGAACAAATCAGTCAGTGGCTTGGTGTGCTAGGATACACATATGGAATGAAGGTTGCAAGTCTCCAGACCACAGAATACTTCGCACGTGTGCATGACTGACTTGCGATGATTCCAGAGGAAGCAACATTGACTTTCTCGAGTCCACGGCGGCAACTTGCATCAAATGCACATGAACTAGAGGAAGTCACTTCTTACATCCGAACATATGCTTCATGAGCTAGCATGAACAAATGCTTTCAAAAGTTTCCAACACTAGCTTAATGTTCAGTAAAATTATGAAGAAGACAAGGATGTTGTCAATGGGCACAATAACAATTCATCTGGTTTTCCTTTTAAAAGGAATTCCATAGTTAAGTGAACAAGTGATAGTATTGGTCAGACCCAAAAGATATAATGGTGTATGCTCGAGGGATCAACCACGAGTAAGACAACATTACGAATATCGTTGGTTCTGGTCTGATTGGATGATAGCCCATACTCAATCAAAGGTTTGGGTAAGATAATAGATCCAACAATTGTTCACAAGGACCAATTGATGAAGATATCATCTTTCTTCAACACACACTACACAAGAATATCCCTTTGGAACGAACTAAGTCGGGCAGGCTTTTATCTTCCAACTCTCCAAGTTGTTGTCTAGCTTAACCAACTAGCTCAGGGATATCTAACACCGATTCTTGGAGAGAAGGTGGTTCACAAGAAACCGACTTGATCACGAGCTCAACATAACAGTCAGGGAACAACCTGGTAGTACTTCCGAGAAGATATTCGGAAAATCACGAACCACCGGTATGTTACTAAGCTCGAGAACAATCTCGCTTTTGAGGGCAAGACGATATGATCAAATGAGTGAGGACTTGACAAGATCCTAACTCATCAATCGAAGGGTGCACCGAAATAAGGACTAGGTAGCACGATCAGTCTTAGAAGGATGATTCAAAAACCAACACGCTAAGAATGAAATTATTATCCTTTAACTACCAAGCAACGAGGTTGCTGGGAGTATTGATTTCACACATCACAATTCATTTGTCGGTATTCCGGTTGCATCAACACGAGGGCCGAGGAATGACTAATGATGGTGAGAAGTATCACTACGTCAAAATTCATGAGAGTTGGTGCAGTTCTCATGACAATTCTGACATAAAGGGGGTAATACTCCAAGGTAGAACAGAGCAAAAGCTGGGTTAGCAATTTGTTCTGCGGAGCACAACTTCTTTGACCCAATCCTGGATATGGAAGAGGTACTGGAGTTTGTTTCTCCTAGTCATTCCGTGATAGAATGGCTTGACGGACCACAAGAGTAATAGGCATCGATAAACGAACGCACGCATACTCTTGACTATCAATTGATAGGCGAGGGTCGGAAACAACTAAGATGGGACAACTCAAAAGAACATATGATTTTCTGAGTTGTGGATGCATGGATTAGCATGTCGAACGAAGTTCAACATATTTCTTCCGGATAACCCATGCAGAAAGGTAGAACTGGCAGAGCCACAATATATAATGAAGAACTCATCAAGAATAATCCTGTTGTGATATTTCAGTTCAGCGAGGAACTTCTGCCATAAGTAGTTCATGGTATTTGGAAGAAGAAGATACCACGGACTTCAAGGACTATCGCAAAGGTTACTAGTATCCTAAAGGAACTAGCAACACTATCAACATGAAGCAAGTAGAGTGAATCTCGGGTTCAAGAACCCAGGAACAGAATACCTATTACTAAGTAGCATCACGGGATGCTTTCGAGAATGATGGCCAGAATCATCACACTAGGAACACAATCATGGCTAAATTACTAGATGATCCCCTAAGACACCTAGGGTCATAATAATATCTCCAACATATATGTCAAGGTAACGGAGTACCTCAACTCACTGATTAGTGTGGTTAATCTGGCCCATGGGAACATTGAAACGGGAAGAAAGGATTTGCAATTGCATCAGACTACTTAGGAACCTAGGATGACTCGGACAGCATAACGGCTGTAAATGCTCAGAAAAGATTTGGGACATTCACAAAAATGGTGGCATAACCACTCAGAAGCACAATATCGAGGTTTTCGAGATTATCAGGGACATACCGAAGTAGTAGGAACTGGACTGAGGCTTAAATCCAACAATCTTATAAGTCTACGGATTAGTAACACGTGATCCTGATAGAAAGAAGAGATAGCCTAGTTCTTAATCCCCGTAGGAAAGATAAGATAACTCAGATCAGAAGGGCATGAGATATAAGGAGTAAAAAGAGCCTTACGTTCCATCCCACAATCAATTCCCTTACATAACTAAAGAATTTCTAGACTCAACTTCGACCAGTTTGGCTTGGTAATCCTACAGGCAGTCAAGCTCTGATACCAACGCTGTCAGGACCCCGACTCGATGTCACATCGATCTAGCCGGTAACACCTCATATCGCTTTGTGGCCTCACGCACGGTATCCCCACGGGTGTCGCCTTACCTTTGCCCGGGACCGTTTGCGCCTTTTGGCTCACGTATATGATAGTGTCGCTAGCATCCATATGATAAGGAGCCCGGGCTGACATGACTAGTCGTAAACCCAAAGTGGCACAGACTTACAGGGACAGGCATCCATGACCCAGCTTCGAACGTGTCGGTCATCAGCAAGTGGGTCCGGGCTGTAGCACTGGGCTAGCAGGACTGCGGTAAACCGGGCTGTAGCGGGCTAACATGGACTCCGGTACTCAAAGCGTGACATTTCCCCAAAGGGACAGACACAGGAACGAAGAAGGACACATGCCGGCCAGCCTAAGTGTTCCGGAGCAGTAGCAAGCTACCATGGCTCAGTGGAAACACTAGGAGACATTTACCCGTAAGAGAGGCTACTAAAGATAAACAACTAGATGGTCAGATCCCACACATACCAAGCATTTCAATAACATACACACAATATGCTCGATATGTGCAACTACAACATGGCATCACAACATGACTCTACGAATCAAGTAATTTATTCAATAGGCTCCGAGGAGCGAGATATTACAAACAGGGGTCTCATGACCCAACATTCAGAGCATACAAGTCAAAGCACAAGCGGAAGCTATCATGTCTGAGTACAGACATCTATAAATGAAAAAGGCTGAGAAGCCTGACTATCTATCAGATCCTGCCGAGGGCACAAGATCGTAGCTGAGGTAACAAGCTAAACGTCGAAGTCCACGCGGAACTACTAGCGAGACCGAAGTCTCTCTGCAAAAACATAAATAGGCAAACGTGAGTACAAATGTACCCAGCAAGACTTACATCAGAACTATCTACATATGCATCATTATCAACAAAGGGGATGGTGGGGTTTAACTGCAGCAAGCCAGCTTTGACTCGGTGGCTATCTTGAACTACGACGGCAATGTAACTCTTTTGAGGTGGCGCACACGAGTCCACATATTCACCATATCAATACACCACTATGGATCCGCTCCCGTCTCCCTACGAGAACGCCATCCATAGCACTCACGCTTATCTTGCGTATTTTAGAGTATCCACTTTCACTTGTCTATGAACTGATATAAGCAACCTAGAAGTCCTTTTTCGCGGACACGGCTATTCGAATAGATCATATTAACCCTGCAGGGGTGAACTTCTTCACACATGCTCTCACCACTTACTGCCGTTTACACGACATGTACTCGGCAACCTTCAAGCAGAATCCCAACGTGGGTGTCGGCCACGGCCTGCCTAAACACACAAGTCTCTAGTCCAGGTTTATCGCCTATTCGGGTTCCATCCATGAGGAGATCCGGCCGGAGTTTTGCTCACAGCCCCAAACGATGTGAACAGGGTTCCATGACACCAAACGGGCGCCCAGTATACCCGGCCACGTGCCTACCGCATCACAGCCCACCCCTACGGTCAGCGCTGCCCACGGCCTCCAGCATACTACAAACACCAGAAACTACTTGCAACTCCTGGACAGAGGACAAGGGTGATTAAGAAGCCGAGAGGGTCCATTGGTTTTGGGCCCAATGCGTGGTAGTAGCTGAATCATGGATCACAAACACAGAACTCAGTTCCTGAGGACGGCTGCAATGAGACAACCCACCATGTACTCCTACATGGCCTCTCACCGCTACCTTTACCAAATCGTATTCACACACTTAGCTCACACACAGTAGGACATGTTCACACACCTCTGATTCATCCCGGATGAATCAGACCTGACTCGACTCTAAGCAGTAGCAGGCATGACAAACAAGCATGAATGAGTAGGCACAACAGGGCTCAAACAACTCCTACTCATGCTAGTGGGTTTCATCTATTTACTGTGGCAATGACAGGTCATGCAAAGGATAAAGGGGTTCAGCTACCGCAGCAAGTAACAGATGAATCGGTGTTGTCCTAATGCAGTAAAAGAGAGCAGGAGCGAGAGAGTGGGATTTTATCGGAATGAACAAGGGGGTTTTGCTTGCCTGGCACTTCTGAAGATAACATTGAGTCTTCATCAGTGTCAACGATCACATCATCGGTATCACGTCTATCGAGAGGGGACAAATACGGGCAACACAGAAGGGAACACAATCAATGCAATGCACAATACGATGCATGATCATGACATGGTAAAATGAATGTGTTTTGAGCTAATGCAACTAGCAACAGATTAAATGAAGTTGGTTTGAATACAAGATTCAAATTCAAACTCCATATGTGATTATTTAAATGCCCTTTATATGATTTGTGCTAAACAGCATCTATAAGTTGTTCTAACATGCATGAAAATGGTAGAGATGGATTCCTTGAATTTTTCTGATAATTTTTCATATATAAATTATTTAATTTGGAGTTACGGTTAATTTTCTATGATTTTTAGAAGTTTTAGGCATTTTCTGGAATTTCCTGAATATAAACAAATCCAGAAACATTACTCGTCAGCATGACGTTGGCATGACGTCAGCAAGTCAACAGGGGCCGGCTCGGGTCAAACCTGACGTGTGGGGTCCACACGTCAGTGGCACAGGGGCTAATCCCGCGTTGACTCGGGCTTTGACCCGCTACGGGGCCCGCTGTCAGTGTCACAGGGTTAGTTAGCAGGGTCATTAGCCCCTAACGACGACGCCACGTCAGCACGCCGGAGACCAGCCGACGGCGACCATAGAACACGGCGGGGCACGCCGGACTTGCGCTAGAGGCGTCAGTTTGGCGCGCTGAGGGCACTAGGGGATGGCCCTTGCTCCCGCACATCCAGAGGACCGAGTGGGAGGTCGTGGGGTCGCCGGAACTCATGCCGGCGACGAGCTTTGGCGGCGATGGTGTTCGGTTGTGCTCGGGCGCGTCGCTACGATGCATCAGTGAGCAAATGGAGAGGCTGGGCAGCACCTGCTAGACATGGGGAGCACTAAGAGAAGCTCAGTGAGGCCAGGGGAGCACGGAAGCTATGCGTGCAGCAGCAATGGCGGACGGTGGCTTCGGTGCTCGTGAGGAACGGCGCTACGGCACGGAGGGGAGCATGCTGAGTTAGGGGAGAGGGTCAGTGACTCACGGCGATGACGAGGGGACGCTCGGCGAGGTCGGGGACGGTCCGGAGCCGGCGAATTTGACGAAGATGGCCGGCGGTCCCGAGGTTGAAGAAGGCATCGAGGGCGGTGTTGTGGCACGTCCGGGGCCTCGTGGCTCGTTGAGGAGGTAGAGGGAGGACCGGCGGAGCTTCCTGGGGCGTCGGTGAGCCGTGGGGTGGCCGGTAGCCACGGTGGCTCTCGTCGGTGGCGGCGGCTCCGTTCGGTCGCGGGAGGGGAAACAGAGGAGCGAGGGGGAGGGAGGTCCAGAGAACGAGGGAGAAGTGAGAGGGGGGTCGGGGCTGCGTGGCGTCTCCAGGCGCATCGAGGAGGGAGGCAACCAGGCAGGAGGTGGCCAAGCGTGACGGCGGTGCTCGCCACCGAGCTGCTTCGTGCGCTGGCACGGGAAGAAGACAGGAGAAGGGGGGCCAGGTGGGCTGGGCCGCTGGGGGAGCTGGGCCATGTAAGTGGCACCAGGTAGGTGGCCCAGGTGGCCTTCTCTCCCTCTCTCTGTTTTTATTTACTGTTTTCTATTTTTGTTCTGTTTTATTTAATTGGCACTGAATTTTAATTCAAACAGAGTTTGAAAACAGTGCCAAAACTCCCCTGGATATTTTTAAGTCACTTAATGGACTTCTCCACATATAACAAAAATATCTCAGGTCATTTGAAAATATATTGATTATATATTATGAATATAACTCCAAATTCAAATAAAATATTGATTTAAAATTAGAGCCCAATAATTCCTTAGAAATGTCCCAAAATTTTGGTTTGATTTATAACTCTTGCCAAAATTGTCAGAGCTATTTCTAGGGCATTTTGGATTTACTGATTGCAATTTTAGGGTTTCTTGCCCCTCTTTTATTTAGGATTTTGAGGCTTCCAATTTCCCTCAGTTCAAATTTCAGAATTTAAACATGATGCACACATGAAGCTAGCCTAGAGCATTACCAGAAGCTAGGGATGTGACACCTTTATCCTGGCCATTTTCGGTCTGGGGGCTCGACATCCTCGGCCCCTTTCCCCGAGCTGTCGGGGGCTTTGAGTACTTGTACATTGCAATCGACAAGTTCACAAAGTGGCCGGAAGTGTAACCAGTGAGGAAGGTGACAGCATAGTCAGCAGTCAAGTTCTTCAGGTCGATTGTTTGCCGTTTCGGGATCCCTAACAGGATCATCACCGACAACGGCACGCAATTCACGAGCCGCACCTTCATGCAGTACGTCCAAGATCTTGGCGCCAAGGTCTGCTTCGCTTCTGTTGCTCATCCGAGAAGTAACGGTCAAGCGGAGAGGGCGAATGCTGAAGTGCTGCGCGGGCTCAAGACCAGGACTTTTGACAGGCTGCACAAGTGCGGAAAGAACTGGATTGAGGAGCTGCCAGTGGTTCTTTGGTCGATCAGGACGACGCCAAATCGATCCACTGGCCAGACACCTTTCGCTCTAGTCTATGGAGCAGAGGCAGTTCTCCCCGCGGAACTCGTATATGGGTCACCTCGAGTGCTCGCTTATGATGAGCTTGAGCAAGAGCAGCTGCGACAAGATGACGCGCTGCTCCTTGAGGAGGACCGTCTTCAGGCTGCTGTATGAGCTGCTCGATAGCAGCAAGCTTTGCGCCGCTACCATAGCTGCAAAGTTAACGCTAGAAGTCTCGAGGAAGGCGACCTTGTTCTTCGGCGCGTTCAGTCCGCCAAGAATTCCAACAAGTTGACGCCGAAGTGGGAAGGCCCTTACCGGGTGAAACGAGTCACTAGGCCTGGCGCTGTCCGCCTTGAGACCGAAGATGGCATTCCGGTGAGCAACTCCTGGAACATTGAGCATCTTCGTAAGTTTTACCCGTAAGGCGCGGTTGCCGGAACCTGTTCCGGCAACCACCTTTTGTACAAGTCTTGCCGATGTTGCATGTAATCCTTTGTACAAAGCCGGGCGCAGATCCCGTGCATAAGTAAAGCTCTTGTCATTTCGTGCTTTCTACTTCTTTTGCAAGCGTTATCTGACACTTTGTGCAGTGCCTACCACCGGTAAGCAATAACGAGTCGCAAGGCTCCATATCTTTATTTTCTCTTCTTTCTTTTTCTCAAAAAGGAAAGGAAGGTTCCCTCGCCCACAAGTTTGCCGGGGGGAAAGGAGAAGATAATGGTGTGGACCAGGCGTCGTTCAAGGAAGTTTCGCCTTACCGGAAAGCAAATGACAGAAAAGCTAAGTGGCCAAAGTTTGAGCAATCAGTTTTAATTTTTAAGTTATCTTCCTCGAACGACCGTGCTTTGTATGGAAAACCTGTGCGCGGAGGAACCAACTCATAGCTAGTTGCGCCCTTACTTTGTTTCGAGTCCGCTCAACAACTTAAGTGAGCTGCAACTAGTTGCGACAAGGTTTCTTGTCGGTGGCGGCACCGCCACCAGGCTGCTGACGTCCCGCACTCAGCGCTCGCGGCCCAGGTGCCCGCGCCGACAAGTTCCCTAAAAGCGTAGGGCAAAAACATACAAAGGAAGGAATCAAGTAAAGGAAATAACACAACAATCTCTACCCAAAATAGAGTTATATTACAAGATAGCTTGTCGCAGCTCTAACAGATTGTTCTCATGACATGACCAGCAGCGACAAAGAAAAAGAGAAAAAGGGCGGCCTAATCTACGCGATCGCCCTCAACCCTCTTGATCCCGCTCACCTTGTCCACAATGGGTGCGACAAGGGTCTTGAGCGCTTCCAGATCAGCATCCGGCGGCAAGGTCCTGAGGACGTTTGTGAGGTTGAGGCCTGGGTTGCGGAAGGCCACCTTCACCAGCACCTTTTGAAGAGCTCCCGCGCAGATCTTGCACGACTTGTCGGCCAACTGCTTTGGGATCTTCTCCCGGAGTCGCTGGAGGGCCGTCGCCACGCCTTTGAAGAACAAGATGAGCTTGGCACTGGGTTGGAGGTGCTCATTGGAGGAATACCCGAGATCCTCCATCCCCAGTTGCGCCAGCTCCCCGTCGATGGCTGCGGCAACATTCACGAGACCCTCGGTCCAGTGCTCCACATTCTCCCCTACCTGGCGCGCCAAAGATGTCGGGGAAACTGATCCACGAACACCTATGGGACCGGCGGACCGAGCCCCTTTCGGTTCGGCGGAGGGCGGAGATCGCACGAAGAGCGGATCGAGGCGAAGCACACGAGCAGTTTACCCAGCTTAGGAGCTCTTCGGAGAGAAAACACTCCTACTGCTGCAAGTCTGAGTGTATTCAGTTCTTGTTCGAGAGCGCTGAGTGCTACAGTACACACGAGCTGCTAACGAGACCGAGCGTGAGTGTTTTCTGCCTTCCACCCCCCTCTACGTTGCGCATGGGCCTCCTTTTATATGCTCAAGGGGCCACCGACAGGTGGCAACATAGATAAGGGTAAAAATGGAAAAGGAATTGTGATTGGTACAGCTACCTGTATAGTGTATCCTACCTAACCCTGACGGCAGGGGACAAAGACATTAAATGCCTATCTGCGTCGCCCTAACAGTGCAGAAAAGGACCGTCAGGGACGCCACCGCTTGCCACGATGGCTATCTTGTCAGCGCCGCTTGCCACCGCACACCGCTGGCTGCACGGCCCCTCGCCACATGCGCCTGGAAAGGCCCCAGGGCGACACGTTGGTGGATGTGCTGGAGCGTGGGTAAAGAGTGGTCGCTTGCCGCGGCAAGCGCCTTGCCGCGGTCGCTGTCTTGTCGCGTCCGGAAGCTTGTCGCTCACCGGGCCTTGCCGGGACGCGTGGCGCGTCACGGCAAGTTCCTTGAAATGCCTTGGTTGGCCTTCCCGGCAAGCTCCTCTTGCCGGGGCCTTGTCTCCTTGGCTTGAATACTTTGTTCTTGAATGGCTCCAAAGGAACCACGGAGGATCTTGGCAGTCACCCGGCAAGCCTTGACGCGGGGTGCTGCGACTGCCCGTGCACAAGTTCGGGATACTAGGGTACCCCTACTCTAGTACACCGACACAAACATGTGCATGGTCTATCTCGATTTCTCCCGGGGCATCTTTCTATCGCGCACGCACTCCCTCGATCTCCCACCCATATAGTCCCCTCACAATCTCGAGGGGATCTCTCTATCACAAACAAACCCTCTCTCCCTCCCCATGTGTCCATGCCATCCATGTGTCCCTCTCGACCTTTTTTCCTTGTTGGCCAGACCTCTATTGGACATGTGCTACAGGGGTGTCTCTCTCCGTTGCAAACAATCACACACTAGCTATCTTTGTGTATCTCCTCGCCTCGCTTTTCCATCTCGGAGATACATGTGTGTTATGTTCGCATAAGAAACGAAAAAACACACACTCTCTCTAATTTATCGTTTGTTGTCACTTTCTCTTTCACACACATACTCTTTTTGCACACTTACTCATTCTCCTTCACACGCACTTGATCTGTCTCGACTGAGGCACTCTCCTTGGTCCATAGCATATAGATTTATTGAAAAGTCAAACATCACAAAGTTTGACCATGTGTGTGGAGAAAAAGAATTACATCTAGTACAACAAACATATACCATTAGATTCACCATGAGATATAGTTTTGTATGATGTATCTTTGGTATTGTAGATATAAATAACATTTGCGTAAACCTGATCAAAGTTTCCAAAGTTTGACTTCTAAAAAATTTACATGCACTGCATTATCGAGTGGATGGAATATCTCTTTCCCCCTCTCAGCTATCTGACGCACCACTCAGTCTTATCGGGGCTCCTCAATCTCTCTCAAACTTTATTGGTCAGTTTGGTTCGTGACCTGACCCTCATGCCTTGATGGCCGGTACTGCTTGGTGTGGACCTGAGATGTAATATATTTCTGCCTGGCCAGGCTTGTGTGGTGCTAAAGCGTTTGGTTCATGCCTGGGCCAGGCAAAGCATCAACGTCCCATCAATCAATCCATGCATCAATTATTTAATGCTAATATCCATCCATGTTGCTGTTAGCCTCGTGGACGCACGACTAGGCACGGCCAGGCGTTCGAAATCGGTCGCCTGGGTCAGGCTACTTGCAGTGTCTGGAGTTCAGCCAGGCTAATTAAAGTGCAAGGGAACCCAGGCCAGGCGGGCTTTCTTTTTCACAGGGTAGCAACCAAACAAGCGTGCATGAAATCCAGCCACAACCCCAGGCCAGGCAAAAGATGCTCAGGACGCAAGCTAAACTGGCCTTATATCTCCCTGGTTCACACATACACATGTCTCGCTCGCGCTATACATATAGACCCATCCAACACTCTCCGCCCATGTTCTCTCTCCATGTGATACGCACCCCCCTAAGTACCATAATCCCTCACTCCATCATAGGCTCAGTTTGGATCCATGGGTTAGAGTTAGTTTGGAGTCAACTAACCCAAAAATATCCAAACATGAGGGTTAGTTTGGGTTAGATGCATCTAAGCCATCCAAAAAAACTAACCCATCCAAGAGGTGCTTATTTGGGTTAGTTCTTCTCGGGACCACTAATAAACACTTTTTTCTCTCGCTCTCCCCGCAACAGATCCCTCCCCACTTCCTCGAAGCTTCTCGTCCTCTCCCTCCCTCCCTCTCGCACCGCCTGTTGAGGTTCCTCGCCGTATCCGCGCTCCATCTAACCTTGCCATTCAAACACCTCTTTACTTAGAGTTAGTTCAGGGTTAGTTCAGGGTTAGAATCTAACTCTAACCTCTAACTGAGTTCGAGTATCCAAAAAGGGCCATAGGCACAAGCACTCCCCCCCCCCTCCTAAGTATGATTATCTCTTACTAGCCATCAGGAACACATGTATTGTCTACTTCCATCCATACGTCTATCTCGATATCTCTCGGGGCATCTTCTATTGCGCACACACCTTGTCACTCGATCTCCCACCCATGTAGGCCCAGCACGATCTCCAGGGGATCTCTCTATGACAAACATACACTCTCTCCTCCCCATGTCTGCGTTTTCTCCGTACGTCTCTCTCGACCTCGCTCCCTTGTTTGTCAGACCCCTCTTGGCCACGTGCTAGGGATCTTGCTCTCTCGGTTCCAAACAACCACACACTATCTCCTCACCTTGCCTCCATTGTCGAAGATGCATGTGTGATATGTTTGCATAAGACACGCACGCTTTTTCTCTACTATTATCGTGTGTTGTCCATGTCTCTTTCACACACACACACACACTTTTCTCTCTCTCTCTCTCTCTCTCTAGTTAGGGACTCTGTCATGTCCATAAGCATATGGATGTTTTGAAAAGTCAAACCTCAGAAAAGTTTGACTAGGTATATGTGGAGAAAAACATTTACATCTGGAATGATAATTAGATTCATCACAACATGTACTTCCTTCATACTATCATTTATCTTTGGTATTGTAGATATAAGTAATTTCTTTATAAACTTGGTGAAAGTTTCAAAAGTTTGACTTAAAAAAAATTGTTGGAACCACATTATTGAACGGAGGGAGTAGCTCTTTCTCTAACTCTCTCTGCTATCTCTCACGGGCCTCCCCTCTCACTCTAACTCTCTATACCGACGGATTATACGCTCACTGTGTCAGCGTATAGCTCCGTATATTGTTTAGTTGACCGGTCAACCAATCCACATGCTGCCTTGTCAGCTCGTGTTCTGTATCTTCTTGTGCTGGCCCATGTGGCAGTGAGTGAAAATAAGTAAACTAGAGGCCCATCCGACACGCGGTGAAGTAAAAAAAGTTGAAACCACTCGGGGTAGCACCCCGCACGATAGTAAATTGAGGGCGCATTGAGGACAAACTTCTTGCACGTGAAGGACGCACTCGCGCACAATTCACCACTGCGCGGCGGCATGCATAGAAGGACGCACTCGCGCACACCCAGCACACAACACACACCAGCACACGTGTACACCGGCGTCGCCGCCAGTTGAGATGGACGGCGAGTCAACCAACAAGCGGAGGCGGCTCGAGCCAAAATCGCATCCGGCGAGCCTGGACTTCATCAGCAGCCTCCCCGACGACATGATGCTCGTCATCATCGGCCTCCTCCCCACCAAATCTACCATGCGGACCGCCCTACTCTCCCAGCGGTGGCGCCCCCTCTGTCGTTGCGTCCCCCTCAACCTCACCGTCGACAGCTACCTCTGCGACGGGGATTGCAAATGCATGGCCGCAGTCTCGAAGATCCTTTCATCGCACCCTGGGCCAGTCAGATGCCTTGACACCCGCATGTTCAGTACCAACTGCAAGGTCCTAGATCAGCTCGAGGAGCTCAGCTTTGAAGCCGAACGAGGTCGCTCTCTGCCGCCGTCCGCGCTCCGCCTCATGCCAATGTTGTGCCACGCCAGCTTCAGCTCCTGCTATCTTCCCCAGATTAATGCCGCGCCCGCCCTTCTTCTCCCTCAACTCAAGCAGCTTGACCTCTTCGACATTGTCATCTCGAAGAAGGCTATGGAGCACCTGCTCTACAGCTGTACTGCGCTTGAGTACCTTCGTCTTGAGCAGATCCACGGGTTCATTAGCCTCCACATCGCCTCGACGAATCTCCGATGGATTTATGTGTCTTGCTGGCCCCGCAACAAGACATCAATTGGGAAGAGATCACTCTAGCTGTTCCACGTTATGGTCATTGAGAATGCGCCTTTCCTTGAGAGATTGCTTGTATTGGATCTAGAAGGTCCAACAAAAAATCAGGGTCATTGACGCACCGAAATTGACAGCGTTGGTGTACTCGTCTGCCAAGTTCTCCGAACTCTTTATTGGATCCATAATCGTTCAGGTACAACACTCATCTTCTTCTCCATCTTCTTGAAATTCACATTTTTAAATTTCTTCTTGATGTATTTACGACCGTCTTCCAGAAAATGATTCCCACAAGCTTGACCCAGTCCATGCGCACAGTGAAGATCTTAGCACTAAAATCTATCGGCCCCAATCTGGATCAACTTGTTGGATTCCTTACATGCTTTCTGTGCACGGAGAAGCTACTCATCAAGGTGAAACTTATTTCCTATAAGTAAACAGTAATCACAATGTAGCTCAATTTTTTCGTAATTTTCCCAAATTACGATGACAAGTGTAGTGTTCAAAACTGCATCTACGCACTACACCGAAAGAAATGTTTTTAGTATTTTGTTCTCACGTGATTACCTGCATCGGTTTTATGTTGTACTACTATAGTAGCTTAGGCTAGTCATAGTGGAAAGTAACTTAGCCTACTCCGGTAACTATATGGTTACCCTAAGAGCAAGTACTACCTCCGTCCTGGTTTACTCTTCCAATTTTTTAGTATCAAAATTTGACCATAGATTTAACCGACAAAATGTTAATGCATGTCACTAAGAACTATATCGTTGGATTCGTATTTGAACATAATTTCAAATGGTGTAATTTTTAGTGACATGCATTGGCATTTTCTTAGGTAAATCTATGGTCAAAATTTTATACTAAATAAGAGGTAGTATTCCCTCCGTCCCAAAATTCTTGTCTTACATTTGTTTAGATACAGATGTATCTAACACTAAAATGTAACTAGATACATCCGTATTTAGACAAATTTAAGACAAGAATTTTGGGAAGGAGGGAGTACAAAAGTGGGCTATGTAGGCCAAAACATGTGCCAAATTCACTTGTGATGCATTTGGCATCGATGCCCCTCCATTGCTCACCTGGTGCCCCAATCTGGATCACCTACTTTGCTCCGGTGCCAAATTAACTCACGCAATGAAAAAACACTGCGTGGGAGAGAGAGAGAGGATTGAGGCAATAAAAAACACTTGTTTGGGAGAGTGAGAGGCTGGTGTAGTTGGTTTGATTGATTTGTTTATACATGTGGGTCTGTGTGCACAGTGGTGCCCACTCTCTCACATCGCGAGAGCGGTGCCAAAATCTTTTGATTTGACATCGATGCATATTATGTGGCATACTTTTGCGAAATATGGCATCGGCCACATGGTAGAAGGCAACGAATGCCCAAGCTCTTCACGTGCTCCTAGTTCAATGAGAGGAAACAGAAAGAGAGAGAGAGAGAGAGTGAAAAAATATCACTAGCCAGCCAACCCTATCGTATGAGCGAATGATATTGGTACCTCTTGATGACACGTCAATCTTATGCAGCCAGCTGCTCTAATATGTTCTCTTCTTTTGCAGATAAAAAAAGACCCGAAAGTGAAAAATGTGCTGCACTATAACAATCTCATCGAATGCCTTGATCTCCATCTTATAGAAATTGATTTGATCGACTACCGAGGCAGCACATCTGAGATTAAATTGGTCGGGTTCTTTGTTCTGGAGGCAAGTGTGCTCAAGGTAATGAGGTTTGGCGTTCTCTGGCGCAACAATGAATGGGTTGCTGATCACCGCAAGCGTCTAAGCCTAAATGAAAAAGTCTCCGCAGAAGCGGAATTTGTTTTGAAACATGAAGTTGCCAGAGACTCGAAAACTTATTTGCCCATTAGTGACTTGTCAGGGCGGTGGATTTTATTTTGTACGATAATGCTACATCCACCTAAAGTAATGGAAGTTCTTACGTAAACTTCCTAGTAATTCCCTCTTAGTAGGTGCATCATTACTCCTAACATTTGTAATATCAGTTTGAAACTTGTAATATTGCCATGTCCTATTCCTGCGTTTTCAAAATCTTGCGAATCAAACAGGTCCTGAGTTGGTTGATGATGTTGTGCCTACCATCTTTCACCAATAGCCGTCAGATCTAGATCTGACGCATACAAACCAGGCATCTCAATTTTTGCAAAAAGATGCCCGCACTTGTTCCCTATTTACAAACAACTCCTTGTCTCTCACAATCAGCCTTATCTCCTCGCGATGGCCGCTGCCAGAGCCGTCCACCCCCAATCTTGGTGTTCCCTGCAATGCACGGGCATCTACGCATGGGAAATTATGTCGAACAGGGCTAGGTGTAAGCAGGCTAGCTCTACAACCATGATGATAGTGACTGCAGATGGTGAGGCTGACTATGGTATGCCGAACACGGCACCTATACTCAGGTGTCATCTCTGGCGCAGTGTCTTGTCACTTCGTTGTGAGGAGCAGCACGTAATAATTTGACCAACGGGTAGTACAGTGCTAGTACTCCTACTACTACATTGGTAGTACTACTACTAGTACTAGTAGCACCACCGTCTGGATTTAGGAGTACTACCACGTCCATCTGGATTTTAGTATTTGACTAGCAATATCTATTAATGCATGTCACAAAAAATGTACTACTCCCTCTGTATACATGGTGTTTTATTCCTATCGGCGAGAGAACTTAATGTTTTTTTGCTAAATAGAGTACTAATAGGATTACATGCAATGAACTAAACACTGCATGTCATGTTTGGTAGTCTCAAGTCATTGAAAGCATGCACGGCCCACATCTCCCATTGGTTCATATGTCACGAAATAAGAAACAAGGAGGGAGTTAATGCACTATGCCTAAGTGTTGTGGGATTATTTGGTTTTCGTAAGGTGACTTACACAACATTTTTGTTTACATGCATTAACATTTTATTAGTTAAATCAAAGGTCAAAACTTGGCACAAAATGCAAAGGGGACCAATAAACCAGTAAACATCGAACTTCTCTCGTTTGGCCCCAACTAGAGGTCCGGTGAGATGACTATACTGCACCGGCACAGAGGGGGACGCAGCTTCATTGACTTACGACAACTGCCTTCGGGTGAATGACATGTGGGCCCAGGGGGTGGCTGGCCCACCTATCATACAGCCAAAGGCAGGTGCAGTAGAGGGTCGAGGAGTAGTACGAAATCCTACACACCTACGCACGCTAACCAAGGGCAAGCGTGATCACTCGAATCGCAAGATTAGTTGACTAGAAGCTAAGCTAGACCCGTGGAGGCGATGAGCGCGAGCATCAGCCGGCTGTGCCAGATGGTCCATGACGCCGGCCTGCGGCCCGACACCGAGGAACGTCTCCAGGTAGTATTGGTTGAGGCCGCCAGGGCGAGGGGCCGCTTGGACGACAGCTTCGTCTCTTTGTTCGACGAGGTCCTCGTCGGTTTCCTTGACAAGTTCACCGTCGTCAAGAAGCTCACGGACGACTTTGACGTAAGCCTCCAGCCGATGCGCCCAGGCTCTGCGATGCCCGCCACCCTCAACAGCCACTATGGTGACAACCTCTTCGACGCACTGGTGGCCCTGCGACTGCCCGCCGTCGCGCCCGAGAATGTCCACCTCAAGGTCACGCTCGCCGCAAGACACCATCGACATAATCACCCACGTCTACGCGCAAATCGTCCACAAGGACTACTACATGCAAGAGGAGGACGATAGGATGCTGGCCTTCTTGGACCACAGGGCAACCTTGGACGGCACTGTTCAGAAGCATGTTGAGCTCGCCGCCAATGCCACTGCTCCTCACACATCGGCTGGTGACCCGACCCACTAGGGCGTGAGGATGTCGTTGATGGATCCGTATGTATTTTTATCTTTCCATCAAATCCATGTAGTACTATATGATACTATAGTAATTATCTTACCTTTTGCAACAACTTCATAATTTTCGTACGTACTCCATGCATGAACGGCGCCAGAACCAAACTTCTCATTACTCTAGGCAAAATCGTTATTTTCTATCTATCGGTCGCGCCATGGAGCAGAACCAAATTTTACAAGTTACGAGTTCAAAAGGAAAAGCCTACCGTGTTCGCGTCGCACCCCCACGCGGTTGGTCCGGCACGCCGCTCAAGTGGGAATGCGTGCAGTGTTGCATTTTCACTTACAAGTGGGACCGCAGTTTAGCAAACCGACTATTGACAAACCCCCACCCCTCCCACTGTGCGATGGCTGAGAAAACAGGAGGGAGAAGAGATGGTTGTAGCACGGACTCCAAGAAAATTGGTGTCGTATGGGACTCGTGTGGGTGGCGTGTGCCGTACTGCTAGACGTGAATGCTAGTTATGGCCCATGCCACCCCACTATATCGAGCCTATATCGAGGTACGTAGAACAAATTTCCTGCAGTCCGTGCTCAACCCTCCTCTATATCTCTTCTCAGCCAGCCAGCGGACGCGCGGAGCCCATCGTCTATTTACTCACATGCGGTCCCACATGTCAATGAAAACGCAAGCGGACCCACTGAACCTTCACTTCTTTCACCTCGACGTGCTGGTGATGAAAAACAAATCCAATAAAGATCTTTGGTGGCCGCTTTTGGAGTTACTCAAGAGTAGTAAGATTCTATTTACAGTTTAACCCAGGATGCACATCTCATGGCTTCAACTACCACTCTATTTTATTTCATGACACGACCTGGATGCTGGATGTCCCATGTGTCGGCAAAAGGAGGACGAAGCCGACCAAATCTTCGGTTCTGCTCTCGGATTAGACTAGTTGTGCTAACTTAAAAAATTTATTGTGTACACCCTCCGTTCCAAAATACTTGACTTCCATTTGTCCAAAAATGGATGTACCTATATACTAAAACATGTCTAGATACATATATATTGTGCAACGGAGGGAGTAGAATGGATGCAAGTTTTTGTATTGTGAAGAAGAGTACATCCATATATTGATAGAACGCAATTTAGTAGATGTTCTATCACTTTTAGCTAGCATAGAGGCTAGAGATGAGATTACTGCACTTGTTGATAGTCCTACTAGAATAGAGGCTAGACATGAGACTAGATCAATGCGAGGAAGCAACGTCTACTTCTTTACACTCGAAGAAGAAAGAAGCACGCAAGATGGAGCCTCTGGAAATCAACAATGAATGCATCGAGAAGGCACTAATCCAACTTACAGGAGTAGTAAAATGTATTCTTGTGGTTCTTGTTTTCTTTGGTCTTGCTTTTCTAGTCAAAATTATCGTTGGAGTTTGTGCAAAACAGAGGTCCATTTGGAGTCGTGTGTTGGAGTTGGCCTTACAAGTGGGACCTCAGTTAAGGAAATTGACTATCGGCAAACCCCCATCTCGCCCGCCGTGCGATGGCTGAAGTTAGAGAGATGAGGTTGAAGAGATTGCTCTAGCACGGACTCCAAGAAATAATATGGTGTTAGATGGATGTCGTGGTGGTGGCGTGTGCCGTACTCCTGGACGTGAATGCTTGTTCTAGCCCATGCCACCCTACTACTCCTACTACTTACTCCTACTATATAGTACTAGTATCGAGGATTCGAGGTGCTGGTTACGTACAGCGAACACATTAACATATGGCTATAGTAAAAACACCCGCCCGACGCGCGAAGCATTTGAAGCTAGTACAAATAGTGTACTACAATTGTTGATTGGCCTCATCCAATAACATGTTGCAATGCACGTACAATTATGTATTCGGAAAATATTTTTTTTCCTCGTCGCACCACTCACCCAGAGAAGCGACTCGAAAGCCATTCATAAATTTAGTAAGTTTATCACAGGCATATCATTTTATTACATACAACAGGTCATCAACCCACATTGACAACGAGGATACATTATAAATACTAAAGTTTTCACCACACAACAAATAACAAGCAATGAAATGAACTTCAACTCAACCATTCCTCGGCGTTGGAAACGCTTGCTTTGAACCACAAGTGATTCTCTGGGACGGGCCATCCATTGTCGATCTGGAGACCAAAGCAGGACTGATCATCCAGGATGAAGCAACCTACTATATCAGTACTAGGGTAGGGAACCACCCAAATGTCTGAGGTATAGACACAATTGCTTCTCATAAATGGTAGTAATGTTGTGTCAACAGCAGTTGGATCGCCTTTCACCATCATAGGATAGTTTTGTCCAAGGAAGAGCGAGTTTTCTACAAGACTATCAATTCTGTACCAGGGAGAAGGAGTTGGCGCTAGCACACTAGTATCCATCCTGAATACCATGCAATGGGTGTTGGAATAGGTCCAGAGAGTGCGACCATGGGAGACTACACCTGCTTCCTTAGCAGTAACATCAACAGTGGGATGTATACACACAAGAAGAGGTGATCCATGCCAGGCGCCAAAGAGTATATGGGCGCTGCTCGTCCTTATGCTCGTGATCATCACCATCGTCATCTCCCCCTTAGTTATAAAACTTTTCAAGTATAGGTGGTGGAATGTTCACAGGACCTTGGAAACACAAGAAGAAGGTTAATTAGTAAAGGGAAACTTGCTAACCCGCATGCATGTGGATGAAACAATTATAATTACGGTAGAAGACAAACGTACCGAAACTACGAGGATGCCATGCAAAAATAGTGCCATGAGTGGTGGCAGCAAATACAAGGCCCTCGTATTGAATTGCATCACAATACTCATCCGTGTACAGAAACTAATTTTGAGCAATATCCGTCGAGTCAAACCACCAAGGACGGCAACAAGCTTGTCGAAGATAGCAACAACATCATAGTTGTTGTAATTCCAAGAGCGGTTGGGAACTCGACAAATTGCTATCTTCCATAGAAGACAGTCACCATGATTGTATTTGAACGTGCGTACAATAACGCTCAACCTCTGGGCAGTCTGCTGAGATTTTTGGAAGTGGAACCCGATCATGAGTGTACACATTCACAAATTCCCACTCGCAGTTGGACCCAATGTAAACAACCCAATCTCCATTTGCGCCTGCCCAAGCCTTGCCCTCAAGTGATGGTATCTTAACATCAACATATCATTATCAAGCGGCATCAACTTGCACAGGGCGAGGCCTCTGTCGTGCCGGCGCTAGTCATCGGGGTCACAACGAAGAAGATAGGGGAGATCAAACCGCTCCTTGACTCTTGGGTTCCTTGTAATGATGTTATTAGTTGAGCCGAGAATGGGCTTGAACAAACCTGCCATGCTAGCCGAGGTGATGACGTCGCACTGATCAATGAGTTCCTCCACCACGTCATCTTTCAGATCGGGGCAAGAATAATGGGGTCGTTTCTGGCCTGTTCCCTCCATGGAGAAGACGATCGAACAATGGCAGAAGAAAGGGTGAAGGGCTAGAGGAAAATGGAGGAGGGAGAGGAAGAGTGTGCAACAGCAGTTCCAAATCAAGAGGGAAAGGCGAAGAGTCGATGGACGGTTGCCAGTTTGCCACGGTTCACGAAGAGGCGCCCCAGCCTACACGTCCGTTCGGAAATACTCCTACTACTCGCCATCGTCTCACTGATATGTTGGAACGGGACCACATGTCAACGAAACATGGTGTGTAATTTCTCGTGCAAAATGCGATCTGGCTATTTTGGCCCAAGGTGCCGCATTAGTTATCGACCTTTAGTTTTTAATAGTGTGTTGTTCAGTTTTGAAGCAAGACTAACTGGTACTATACACAGAGAAAATATAAACTGCTCTACCACTACTCCACCTCCAGTACTAGTAGTATAAAAACATATATAGGCTGGAGCTTCAGCGCTTTCTTGACAAGGGCTTCCCACTTGCTTCTCACACTACCACCCTCTCTCCAGTTCTAAAAAAGATGGCCCCTCTCTCCCTCCTCACCGGTGGTCACAGATCCACCGGGGAAGAAAAGGACATGCGGCGTTGACGCACTCGTCGTCGGCGAGCGAGGTCACGCATTGATGACAAGGCCGTCCTCTCAGACATAGCGCCCGCGCGGGATGGCCTCCGTCCCCAAGCTCGCTGCCGTAGTGTGTGCGGAGGACGATGACCACGAGCGAAGCCACTTCCCGCCGACCCTCAGGTATGCTACCTCTTTTCGAACCATACCCTTGTTCTATTGCCCCATCTACCACGTCGTTGCATGTGGATCTTTTTCCACTCCACCATCTTCCCAATTTGCTATCCTTTGCTCTACTGGCCACGCAGACGAAAACCATAATTTGCAATATTAAAGGAAATCCTACTTCATGCAGACTAATCGATGTCTCGGTGAATAAGGAAAGGAAGGGAGACTGTACTGTCCAAGAGAGTAGGCATCGAACCCACATATAGGTTGAAAAGGGGAAAATCAGTAGCTAAGGAACGAGTCTCGTGTCTCTTGGTTGAAGAAGGGTAGAAAGGCATGACAATGCAATAGAGAATTACCAGGTCGATCGGTTTTTTGTCCTCACATAGGAAAACGGTGGCTAAAGAGAACAAAAATGGGAAGTAATCCACATATGCTGCCTGGATATTTGTTGCTCTGGGCAACCATACCTCCCTCACTGAGGGAGTCCTGGATTAGGGGGTATCTGGACAGCCGGACTATATACTTTGTTCGGACTGTTGGAGCGTGAAGATACAAGATTCAAGACTATGTCCCATGTCCGGATGGGTCTCTCCTTTGCATGGAAGACAAGCTTTGTGATCAGGATATTATATTTCCTTCCTTGTAACCGACTCCGTGTAAACCCTAGCCCTCTCCGGTGTCTATATAAACCGGAGAGTTTGGTCCTTAGAGGGACGATCACAATCATAATCATCATAGGCTAGCTTCTAGGGTTTAGCCTCTACGATCTCATGGTAGATCAACTCTTGTACTGCTCATATCATCAATATCAATCAAGCAGGAAGTAGGGTTTTACCTCCATTAAGAGCGCCCGAACCTGGGTAAACATTGTGACCCTTGCCTCCTGTTACCATTAGCCTAAGACACACGGATCGGGACCCCCTACCCGAGATCCGCCGGTTTTGACACCGACATTGGTGCTTTCATTGAGAGTTCCTCTGTCTCGTTGCTGCAAGGCTTGATGGCCCCTTCAATTGTCAACAACACGGTCCAGGGTGAGACTTTTCTCCTCGGACAGATCTTCGTGTTCGGCGGCTTCGCACTGCGGGCCAATTCGCTTGGCCAACTGGAGTAGATCGACAGCTACGCCCCTGGCCACAAGGTCAGGTTCAGAAACCTGAACTACACGGCCGATATCCATGGAGACTTGATCTTCAACGGGTTCAGGCCTGCGCCTGGAGCGCTGGACAATCACGATGAGCATGGCTTAGACCTGCTGTCGGACAATGCTCGGGATATCACCGCTTCAGTAGCCCCGAACCTAAATCCGGAGCAGACGGCGTTGCCCAAGGATGGGTGGATGGACCCCACCCCGCGGGCCACACACTCATCGGCGGTAGAGCCAAACACAGGCCTCACCCCCAAAGAAGCCTGTGACACTGGACCCTCACTCGTATCCGGCTGTAGGTTCCGGTTCGCTCGCTCCTGAGCCCGCCGAACCTGGTTGGGCTCCTGTAATGGAGTTCACCGCTTCGGATATCTTCCAGCACTCGCCCTTTGGCGACGCGCCGAACTCGTTAAAGTCAGACTCTTGGCCGAACTATGTCCAACTCGAGTGGGAAGCAGGCGACGAAGGAATTCCTTGCCCACCCACCACCCACTTCATTGCCATGGTCAATGATTTAACCGACGTGCTTGACTTCGACTCCGAAGACATCGACGGTATGGATGACGATGCAAGAGAGGAACAGGAACCACCGCTCACGGGGCGGTGGACAGCCACCTCCTCATATGATATATATATATGGTGGACACTCCGAAAGAAACCAATGACGATGAGGCAACGGAGGATAGCCCCTTAGGGAAGAAAGCAAAGCTTGGGCGTCGTTGGCGCCGCTCCAAGCCCCGCCGTAGCAATACCGGCACAGGAGACGAAAACAATCCGGATGGTGCCGAAGATGAGTACAACCCTGATCAGCCCGCCTTCGAGCAGGCCGAGCAGGAAGACGGGTAGGTTAGCCTAGACGAACAGGCGACGGACAGATATCTGGAGGAGGACAACTACATGCCCCCCTTCGAGGACGAGATTAGCCTCGGCGATGACGAGTTCGGCGTGCGTGAGGACCCCGTGGAGCAGGAGCGCTTCAAGCGCCGGCTTATGGCCACCGTGAGGAGCCTGAAAAAGAAGCAGCAGCAGCTCCAAGCTGATCAAGACCTGCTCACAGACAGATGGACTGAAGTCCTGGCAGCTGAGGAATACGGACTCGAGCGCCACACGGGTGAGCAGCCACCTCGTGGCCGAGATAAAACGGCATATCAGACCGAATACCAGCCCGCACCCCCACGCCAATACACTATGGCCCGGGGCAATAGGCAAGACCTGCAAGATATACTGGAAAACAAAGCAGGACAGCCAAGATCGATCTACGGATCGCGATGGCGCGCCCCAACACGCGACGATGATCGTCACGCCAGATACACTATCAACAAGTCCGGCCGGGCCGAATACAACCACCCAGACCCATTCGAACTGCGTAGCCACATAGCCCGGCACAGAGGAGCCGCACACCCCCTCTGCTTCACTGACGAAGTGATGGATCATGAATTCCCAGAAGGGTTCAAACCCGTAAACGTCGAATCATACGATGGCACAACAAACCACGCAGTATGGATCGAATATTTCCTTCTCCACATTCACATGTCCCGCGGAGACGATTTACATGCCATCAAATATCTTCCCCTTAAGCTCAAAGGACCTGCCCGACATTGGCTAAACAGTCTGCCGGCAAATTCCATTGGCAGTTGGGAAAACCTGGAAGATGCGTTCCTCGACAACTTCCAGGGCACATACGTGCGACCACAGGACGCCGATGACTTGAGCCACATTACTCAACAGCCCGGAGAGTCAGCCAGGAAATTCTGGACTCGGTTCCTAACTAAAAAGAACCAAATAGTCGATTGTCCGGATGTCGAAACCCTGGCGGCCTTTAAGCATAATATCTGTGACGAGTGGCTCGCCCGACAGCTCGGCCAGGAAAAACCCAAGTCCATGGCAGCACTCACGACACTAATGAACCGCTTTGCGTGGGTGAGGACAGCTGGTTGGCTCACAGTAGCACCACGCCACATTCTGACACCTAGGATGTCCGTGACAATAACGGCAAGCCACGGCTCAACAGACATAAGCGATAGAACAACGGCGACAACGCTGAAGACACGGCAGTTAACACAGGATTAAACGGATCCAAATCCGGTCTGCGAAAAAAGCCATTCAAAAGAAACAATTAGGGACCGTCCAGTCTGGACCGCATACTGGAACGCTCGTGCCAAATTCATGGCACCCCGGACAAGCCAGCAAACCACACTAATAGAGACTGTTGGGTGTTCAAACAAGCCAGTAAAATAAACGCTGAAAACAAGGACAAGGGGCTGCACAGCGACGATGACGAGGAGCCCCGGTGTCCGAACACGGGGGGACATAAGAAATTTCCTCCCCAGGTGAAAACAGTCAACATGATCTACGCCACCCACATTCCCAAGCGGAACCGGAAGCGAGCACTACGGGACGTCTATGCGATGGAGCCATTCGCCCCAAAGTTCAACCCATGGTTAGCCTGTCCAATCACCTTTGATCGTAGGGATCACCCTACCAGCATCCTTCATGGTGGTTCAGCCGCATTGGTCCTAGACCCAATCATCGACGGATTCCATCTCACGCGAGTCCTTATGGACGGCGGCAGCAGCCTGAACCTGCTTTACCAGGACACAGTGCAAAAATGGGCATTGACCCTTCAAGGATTAAACCCACTAAAACCACCTTTAAAGGTGTAATTCCAGGAGTAGAGGCCCGTTGCACGGGCTCTATAACATTGGTAGTGGTCTTCGGATCTCCGGATAACTTCCGAAGCGAAGAGTTAATCTTCGATATCGTCCCTTTCCGTAGTGGTTACCACGCACTGCTTGGACGAACCGCCTTCGCTATATTCAATGTGGTACCACACTATGCATACCTCAAGCTCAAGATGCCAGGACCTCGTGGGGTCATAACAGTCAACGGAAACATGGACCGCTCTCTTCGTATAGAAGAACATACTACAGCCCTCACGGCGGAAGTACAATGCGGCCTTCTCCGACAAACCACCAATCTGGTGACAACAACCCCGAACACCGTCAAGCGAGTCCGGAGCACCCCGCAACAGGATCGCCAGGCACGACAAGAGCGCGACTAGCAGTCCGGCCTCCGCTCAAGCCTTATCAAAGCAGCATTCGTGCCACGCGTACACAACTACGCACTCAAAATACCATGGGCATAGGCGGAGGCGCAACAGTGACACAGTCAACAGTGCGGTATAACCACAACATACTTTAATAACCCCCCCTTATCTTTCAGGAAACTGCTTTAGGGCAGCCTCTTCAGAAGAGCCGGATTGTCGGACTTACACAAGAGGGAAAACCAAGGAGGCAACAGGCTTTGCGCACAAAGGAAATACCCAGGTGGAATCTGTTCACGATCGTTATACCTGTTTTATATACCTACATGCAGCCCGCCCTTGGATAGGACATGTTAAATAGTCCTATTTACTTATGCTTAACCGTACTCATTGTAAATATATGCTTAAAGGTATTATTCATCAATGGGAGATAATATATAGCGTCAGCTTATTATTCCTATTTGCACATTTTTCCTATAAATGTTTATTTAATATTGCATCCGTACACCTTGGTACGTTCAGTTTGCCAGGGGCTTCTTATGGCGCCCCATAATATGGCAAGACAAGTCCGAACACTTTCAACATGCGGCACCCCGAACTTATAGCACTATATGCATCAGCTCCGAATCATGTCTTGGGTGAATAGTTGAGTTTGCCCGGCTCCCTTGTTTTGGTACCTTACGTTCCGTTATATCGGCTAAGGTAGCGCAGGGAGAACTACTGCGATTGTGTCCCGGTTCTTCCGGACAAGCACCTCAGTAGGTGAGGAAGGCATACAACAGGTGCGGATACTTACGATCTTGCTAGGGGCTTCCCCCTGGGCAGCCACCCCTCCTTGATATACGCGGTAGTGGTGGAGTAATCCGGAAGGGACGCCTTTCCCTTCTTGGGTGTCCTAGCCTCCCCCTCCGGGGCGGCCTTCCTCTTCTTCTCCTCCCCAGTGCGGGGAGGCAGAGTTTCTTCGTGTTTCCCCCCGCCTCCACGGGAGGAATCTGCCTCGTCAAGGGTATAACGGCCTTGCACCGAGGACCCTTCTCGGTCCCCTGGCTCGCCTTCTCAGGCCCCCCATCCTCTACGGATGAGGCGTCCTCTTCCTCTTCTTCCTCCCCTTCGGGGGAGGAGTACTGTGCCTCGTCGTCTTCGAACGAGGCTTCCGGTACAACCTTACGCCGGAGACCCTCCCTGGTCCCCGAGGCCTTCTTTTCAGCCTTCTTCTCTGGCGCCTTGTAGGGCGCCGGGATTAGCATCTCCATTAGGAGAGCATCCGCTGGGCCTTCTGGCAGTGAAGCCGGATAGTCAATCCGCTCCGCCATCTCCACATACTCCTGACCAAATACACACAATGTCTTAAGATTCCCCCGTGAGTACATTGGGAAGAACTGAATCCGGTGGTAGTCAGACAACTCACCGGACAGGGGAGCCGCGCGACGTGAAGTCCGTGATCCTCGGATGTGGTAGGAGGTAGTTTGGAGGTCTTGAATAGCACCTTTCAGGCGCCTTTGTGCATCATACCGTAGAGCTTTTGAAGCGTCTGGTGTTCGGCCGGGAGGAACTCCCACAGATTAAAAGCCCGTCTTTGGCACGAAAGAACCCGGCGGACAAGCATGACCTGGACCATGTTGACAAGCTTGATTTTCCTGTCCTTCATATTCTTGATGCAGTTCTGGAGTCCGGTCAGCTCTACTGGTTCGCCCTAGGCCAGGCCCTTCCTTTCCCAGGAGGTGAGCCACATGGGGGTTCCGGATCGGAATTCAGGGGTCGCCGCCCAGTTGGCGTCGCGCGGCTCGGTGATGTAGAACCACCCCGATTGCCACCCTTTCACGGTCTCCATGAAGGAGCCGTCAAGACAGGTGACGTGGGGCATCTTTCCCACCATGGCGCCTCCGCACTCCTCTTGCTGGCCACTCACGATCTTCGGCTTCATGCAGAAGATTCTTAGCCACAGGCTGAAGTGAGGCCTGATGCGGAGGAAGGCCTCGCACACGACAATAAATGCCGAGATGTTGAGAACGAAATTTGGGGCTAGATCATGGAAATCTAGCCCGTAGTAGAACATGAGCCCACGAACGAAGGGATGAAGTGGAAATCCCAGTCCATGCATAAAGTGGGCGAGAAATACGACCCTCTCACGGGGTTCCGGAGTTGGAGTGACCTGCCCCTTGTCCGGAAGCCGGTGCGCGATGTCTGCGGCCAAGTACCCGACCGCCCGAAGCTTCGCAATATGCTCCTCCTTCACGGTGGAGGCCACCCACTTGCCTCCTGCTCCGGACATGTTTGGTTGTGCGGCGAAGGCATGAACTAGGGCGCTGGAGCTCGAGGGTGTGGGAATGGATAAGCAGAGGAGGAAGAAGGCGTGGGTGAAAATGGGGAATCCTTATCCCTTTATAGAGGCGACGAACGATGCGCCTCCCCACCTTCCTGTTGAGAATTGCTTATTTCCCTAACGCCACAATTGATTGCGTGGTTGGGTTACCCATACCCGTATTGATGGAAATCCCGTGATAAGGGGACATGATCTCTACAATGACAAGACGTGCCAAGGAAACCGCCTCGCAATATGCGCTATGGCTGGTTGTGGGAAAAAAGTTCGAATAATGACCCGATCGTAGTGTCATGTCACTTTGTCTAAAGTTGTCAGCAGATTATATTCGTGAAATATCATTCTAACTATGGTGGTGTATGAGGATCATCTTGCAGATCCGGACATGGTCTAAGTGTTCGATAATTATTTTGGTGTATTCGGAGATGGAACCCGCCTTGGAATGCCGAAATAAAACTGCGCGCCGGACTCATCATCATTGAAGCCTGGTTCAAGGGCTACTGAGGGAGTCCTGGATTAGGGGGTATTCGGACAGCCGGACTATATACTTTGTCTGGACTGTTGGAGCGTGAAGATACGAGATTCAAGACTACGTCCCGTGTCCGGATGGGACTCTCCTTTGCGTGGAAGACAAGCTTGGCGATCCGGATATTATATTTCCTTCCTTTTAACCGACTCCGTGTAAACCCTAGCCCTCTACGGTGTCTATATAAACCGGAGAGTTTGGTCCTTAGAGGGACTATCACAATCATAATCATCATAGGCTAGCTTCTAGGGTTTAGCCTCTACGATCTCGTGGTAGATCAACTCTTGTACTACTCATATCATCAATATCAATCAAGCAAGAAGTAGGGTTTTACCTCCATTAAGAGGGCTTGAACCCGGGTAAACATTGTGTCCCTTGCCTCCTGTTACCATTAGCCTAAGACGCACAGATCGGGACCCCCTACAAAGATCCGCCGGTTTTGACACCGACACTCACCACTCTGCGTCCGTCGAGGTACATCATACTGGTGCGCCCACTGTCCGGATGGGCCTCCCATGCTCTTATTGCCACTTTTTTTGCTGTTAGTATAACGCCAGCAGTCAAGTCAAGCAATGCTACTGCTAAAGTGATGCCACATTTAACTAATGCCACTCTCAGTCTAATGCCACCGATAAATTTAAGCAATGCCATTTAATGTCACTGGATTATTTCAGTGTTAGCTGTTGATTGTGGATGTATTAAAGATTTTTGAGCTAAGGCATTCTAATGCTGTTGCACAGCCAGTATACCAACGATGAAACTTGTTACTTCCTTCAGATTTTTGCACTGTTAATGCTTATAGATTACCACTACTAGGAAAAGGGCTATAGATGGAAATGACACTAATGGCGCACCAGACATGTGGTGCGCCATTAGTACATACTAATGGCGCACCACCTTCTGATGCGCCATTAGTGTTGAAACTACGTATGGCGCACCCTGCCTACGGTGCGCCATTAGTACCAAAATTTTTTTTTAACTAGTGCGCCTATCCAAACATACTAATGGCGCACCGTGGGTGTGGTGCGCCATTACTAGTTTTAACTAGTAATGGCGCACCACACCCACGGTGCGCCATTAGTAACCTTGGCCACCACTTCCACCGAATGCACCCCCCCCCCTGTGGATCGCCTTTTCAGTTTTAAAAAAAATAAAACAAAATGATAAAAATGTCAAAAAAATAAAAGAAAATAAGTTTCCCATGTGATATGTGGCCTAGTTGTTGGGAAAATTTGCAAATATGAATTTTGACTTCATTTGCAAAATCTCGCAAGAATTTGTAAAAATGGGCATAACTTTTGCATACTAACTCGGATGAAAAAGTTTTTTATATGAAAAATCATCTACTCGAAAAGTTACATCCAAATTTAACGGGGGGAACCCCGTTAAACATTTCCAAAATCCTCAAAAACCTAACAGAAAAAAGATACGGGGCTTTTAAGATCTAGAGAGGCAAAAAAATCAAAAAAATTCAAACTTACTAATGACGCACCTGCCCATGGTGCGCCATTAGTATCTTCCCGCCTTCAAAATTCAAAATAAATCAAAAAAAAAATACTAACGGCGCACCTGCCCGTGGTGCGCCATTAGTATCTTCCCGCCTTCAAAATTCAAAATAAATCAAAAAAAAATAAAAAAAATTACTAATGGCGCACCTGCCCACGGTGCGCCATTAGTATGCCGTATATATGGCTGGTCCTCTCCTCCTCTCTTCATTTCATCTTCCCTTCTCTTCTCCACCATACTTCTCCTCTCCGGTGACCTCCTCCTCCTCTCCGGCGACCTCCTCCTCCCTCCTCCCTCCTCCCTCCCCTCCCCTCCCCTCCCCTCATGGTTTCTTCTCCCTCCTCTCCAGCGACCTCCTCCTCCCTCCTCCCTCCTCCCTCCCCTCCCTCCCCTCCCCTCCCCTCATGGTTTCTTCTCCCTCCTCTCCGGTGAGCTCCTCCTCCCTCCTCTCCGGTGAGCTCCTCCTCCCTCCTCTCCCTCCTCCCTCCTCTCCGGTGAGGCAAAAAATCCCCTCCTCTCCGGTGAGCTCCTCCTCCCTCCTCTCCGGTGAGCTCCTCCTCCCTCCTCTCCCTCCTCCCTCCTCTCCGGTGAGGCAAAAAATCCCCTCCTCTCCGGTGAGCTCCTCCTCCCTCCTCTCCGGTGAGCTCCTCCTCCCTCCACTCCGGTGAGGCAAAAAATCCCCTCCTCTCCGGTGAGCTCCTCCTCCCTCCTCTCCGGTGAGCTCCTCCTCCCTCCTCTCCGGTGAGCTCCTCCTCCCTCCTCTCCGGTGAGCTCCTCCTCCCTCCTCTCCGGTGAGCTCCTCCTCCTCCTCTCCGGCGAACTCCTCTCCGGCAAAAGACCATGGCAACAACATCCAAAAACAGGAACAAAATTTGAGAATATTGTCGTGCCAAGAAACAAGCAAAAAAACGAGCAAAAAATGGGCAAAAAATCACGATCCAGATCTAGATTCAAAATGGCGCATCACTAATGGCGCATCACAGGAAAGTGCGCCATTAGTATGCCGCGGTTACTAATGGCGCATCCAGTTGTGGTGCGCCATTACTATCCAAAGCACCTGGCCCCTGGGAGGCATACTAATGGCGCACCGTGGCCTATACTAATGGCGCACCAGTGGTGCGCCATTAGTATACCAGATACTAATGGCGCACCACTGGTGCGCCATTAGTAAAAATTACTAATGGCGTGCTGTTAGTGGCGCACCACAGATGCACCATTAATGGCCATATTAGGTGCGCCATTAGTAGGGGTTTTTCTAGTAGTGTACATACCTCACTTTCATGAGATAAGTTAATTTTTTTGTACAGTGTCACCAAAATTCCAAGGTGCTGATGTCATTTTATTTTGGTTAAACTGCACAGACAATTATGAAGACAAGAGGAAAGGTCAATAGTGGGCACCTCCTCCTCCGGCTGTTCTCTTGATTCGTTTGATCAAGTTTTTATGTTTGATCGATTATCAAGATTGGGATAGCAATTTTTAAGGTCCCCCCGAGTTTGAAATGATATTTACCTTGGAGGTACATGGTTTGCAATTTTTTATATTGTCATTAGTTAATAATGCTAGTTACCTTCAGACTTTTGTATTTGGTTTAATGCTCATGCACAGCTAGTATACCAATGCTGAAACTTGTTACCTTTACATTTTGTATTGTTAATTCTTATAGAAACCTTCCAGTGCTAGAGTTTATTGAAATTTGTTCAGTAAAACCATTGTATTGTACCCTGTAATAAACTAACTACTCTACTATTGCACTATCCACTGGATTAGTGTATATTTGTAGTATTCAAATGGTGTTGCATTAGCGTATGGACATAAATAAAGTGTGGCAAGCTTTCCCAGATATGTGCTCAAGAAAACTACTACCTATTTTTCTAAATACTAGACGTTTGGGTACTTTAAATTGAACTGCAAAAACGTCTTATATTAAGGAACAGAGGGTGTAGAGTTCACTCAAATTATCCCGGTAAAGCTAGTCACACCTTTGTTAAAATTAATGTTCATTATGTTATCGGAGGAGGTCTGTATGTTTGTCTCTAATGCCTGTCGACTACATACCTAACATCATGATGTAATGTTAAGTCATTCCCTTTTGTACAGTGTCACTGAATTGTCAAGCCGGTGATGGCATTTTATTTTAGTGGAACTGCACAAAATTTGCTTAAAAGAAGAGGAAAGGTCAGGAATGGCTCAGTTTTTCAGAATAAACTATGTATGCCTTCCTAACATCAGCCGTTGTTGCTTTATTTATTCCTTCAAACAGGTGGTTAGAAACAATCTTGCTACCTTTTCCCATTAAGAAATTGGAATTCTTATATTTTTGAGTCTATCCTTCAACTAGTGCCACTTTTATAGTAATCACAGTTTCAATATCTATGCAAACAAGGATGCTCGATTTTAGTGGAACTGCACAAAAAGTCCAACTGGTCAACATTAGGAGCATGTTTTTTTTCAAACCTTTATATCCAATTGGTGGCACTATGAGCTGTTCATTACGAAGGTACATGGTTTGCTACTATCTTGCTACTCTTTTTGTAGTGTCATTAGATAGTAATACTAGTGGTTTGCATGTGAATTTATTGGTAGGGTGGACCTACATTGGACGTGCAGGACATGATTCAATGATTGGATGCTCAATTTCAGTTGTATCGATTTCACCTCTTCCATCACTGCAAACATGGATATCCTTGGTCTGATGAAGAATAGGCGTTATTGTCGGTGTACTAGAGTAGGGGTACCCTAGTACCCTGAACTTGTGCACGGGCAGTTGCAGCTCCCCGTGGCAAGGGCTTGCCTGGTGACCGCCAGGGTCCTCCGTGGTCCCTTTGAACCCATTCAAGAACAAAGTATTCAAGCCAAGGAGACAAGGCCCCGGCAAGAGGAGCTTGTCGGGAAGGCCAACCAAGGCATTCTCAAGGAACTCGCCGCGACGCGGCACACGTCGCGGCAAGGCCCGGTGAGCGACAAGCTTCCGGGCGCGACAAGACAACGACCGCGGCAAGGCGCTTGCCGCGGCAAGCGGCCACTCTGTGCCCACGCTCCAGTGCATCCACCAACATGTCGCCCTGGGGTCTTTCCAGGCACGCGTGGCGGGAGGCTGTGCAGCCAGCGGTGCGCGGTGGCATGCGACGCTGACAAGATCGCCATCATGGCGAGCGGTGGCGCCCCTGACGGTCCTTTTCTGCACTGTTTGGGCGACGCAGACGGGCATTTAATGCCTTTGTCCCCTGCCGTCAGGGTTAGGTAGGATACACTATACAAGTAGCTGTACCGACCACCTCTCTTTTTACGTTTTTGCCCTTGTCTACGTTGCCACCTGTCGGTGACCCCTTGAGCATATAAAAGGAGGCCCATGCGCAACGTAGAGGAGATGGGACTCGGTGGGAAGCCAGAAACACATTCACGCTCGGTCTCGTGTATACGGTAGCACTCGACGCTCCCGAGCAAGAACACAATACAATCAGACAAGCAGCAGTAGGAGTGTTATCTCTCCGGAGAGCTCCGAAGCTGGGGTAAACTGCTCGTGTGCTTCGCCTCGATCTGCTCTTCGTGCGACCTCCGCCCCCCGCCGAACCGAAAGGGGCTCGGTCCGCCGGTCCCATAGGTGTTCGTGGATCAGTTTCCCCGACATCTTTGGCACGCCAGGTAGGGGGCGTCGAGATTGTGTGAACATGATCCAGCGTTCACACGAGCTAGATCTTCATCTTCTTCATCGACATGCCACCGAAGAAGAAGGCTTCGGAGGCAGCTGTTCCGTCCATGTCGATCCCACCACCACCGGAGCAAACGGGTGGTGGGGTAGGCGCCGGTGGAGGAACGGATGCCGACGAGGGAGCTCACGCTGCCGCCAGGTCCAAGGACAAGGCTGCGCGGACCTCGGCGTCCGTACATGTACCGCGCCCATCTCAGGAGGCGCAGGACCGACAGCGTCATGGTATTCACAGTACCATGCGTTTGTTGGATCAAGATCGAGCTGGTGGGTCTCGGGGTGCTCAAGACCAGCATGCACGCCAACGTGCTGGCACGAGCGAGACACGGTCGCCTGGACGGGATACTGTTCCTTCTAACATAGTTCGAAGTCCGAGCACGTCCCGCTCCTCGCACCGTTCGCCACTACCGCCCACCACTCCAGCAGAAGCTTTGGCGCGAGCTCAACTGCTCCTGGATTACCCTCCAACAGCGGACAAAATCGATCAATGGAGGGCCACCATTCAGAGTCTCATCGGCTTCGCCAACGGCGACACTCCACGGCAGCCGAGCACGTCGCTGCCGCGGCAGGGTTGCCAGGCGCGAGCCGATGGTGACAAAACTGGTGAGGGTGCGACCACCACGCACTCTCCACCCCGAAGGCCAAGATCGCCGACTCGCCGGGTCCACCTCGACAGCGACTCCACCGCGTCATCGGATCCACGAGCTCGTCGCGATCAGCGCCAAGTCCTTCGCAAACGACAGCAAGAAGACGCTCGTACTCGCATCGAGCGCCAAATAGAAGCGCGACGTCAATCTGACCAGCGCGCTGGGCCCTCTGTCGACATGCATGCGCCAGGGGAACCAGGAGACTTACCGTACGCGGTAGGCTGCCCTGCGTTCACTCGTGAACTACGGCAAGTCCAGTGGCCCAGCAATAAGAATTTCAAGCCAGACGTACCACACAAGTATGACGGCAAGACGCATCCGTCGGAGTTCCTCAGCATCTACACCATTGCGGTGCAAGCTGCCGGGGGGCGGGACGACAAGATCCTTGCCAACTACTTCCCACGGGTGCTCAAACCCAACGTCAGATCCTGGCTCATGCACTTGCCGGACGGCTCCATATCCTCTTGGGCCGATCTATGCCATCAGTTTGTCGGTGCCTTTACAGGCGGCCACAAGCCTCATGGCCAAGAGAGTGACCTTCATCTGCTCGCCCAGAAGGAAGGAGAGCCCCTGCACAAGTACATTCAGAGATTCAGCAACGTACAACACAACATCCCAGATGTCCACCCTGCCGCGGTAATCAGCGCGTTCCATCAAAACGTGCGAAACCGCAGGATGCGGGAGGAGATGGCGATGTGCAAGATCAGAGACGTCAGTGAGCTATATGCCCTGGCCGACAAGTGTGCACGTGCTGAGGAAGGGAGGAGACTCCCCGGAGAGAATATAGGAGCAGGAGGATCTGACAGTGAGGATGCTGCCCCGGCAAGGAAAAACCGGAGGCGCAACAACAGGAAGAAGAAAGGCAAAGAGGTGCTAGTTGTTGAGCAGTCCGGCAACGGAGGTGGCGCCAAGACAACCAAAGCTGGTAGCTCCGGCAAGGAGGTTGCCGCAGGCACCAACTACCAGGCTGTGGCGGTCACCGACAAGCAGGACGACAACAACAAGCAGTACTGCAAGATCCACTGCACCAAGGGCCATGATCTCCAGAGCTGCAAGAAGGTCGAGCAGCTTGTTGAGCAGCAAAAGGCTGAATATGAGCGGCGCGACAAGGAGAAGGCCCAAGAAGGTATTGGAGGAGCTGGCAAGAAACGTCCCGGCCGGGGAGGACGCCGCGGCAAGGCCAAGCAGCGGCAAGGAGATAGACCTCCCCGCGGCCGCGACAAGGATGAAGATGATGACGACGACGAATATATGGATGATGACGAGGCCGATGAGCAGGAGTTCCAGAAAGCCACAGAGGTCTTGTGCGTTGATGGCGGTGCTTCTCTGCATACTTCACACCGCCAACTCAAACAGTGGGTGCAGGAAGTTAATGCAGCAGAACCACCCGTCGAGTCACGCAAGCCTCTAAAATGGTCCAGCACGCCTATCATCTTTGATATTGAGGACCACCCTAATCGCATAACTGCGGTCGGGTGCTTGCCGATGTTGGTGTCACCAACTATCCGCAACCTCAAGGTCACTAAGATGCTAGTTGACGGCGGGGCCGGCTTGAACCTGATATCCTCCGCGGTACTCCAGAAACTCCAAATCCCTGACAGCGAGCTCGAAGAGACCGGCACATTCCAAGGAATCAATCCGGGAAGGAGCAAGCTGAAGGGAAAGATCACGCTGTCGGTAACATTTGGCAGCAAGTTGAACTTCAGGACTGAGAGGGTCACTTTTGACGTTGCTGATTTTCCATTGCCTTACAATGGGATACTCGGCCGTCCAGCACTCGCCAAATTCATGGCAGCCTCTCACTATGCCCACAACATACTGAATATGCCAGGCCCGATAAGTGTCATCTCTGTCCCTGGCGACAAGAAGGATGCTCTTATCTGCACTGACAAGATCTACCGGGAAGCAACAGCCGCAACAGATCACAAGTTACTTGCCGCTGAAGCTCCCGGGGGGAAGAAGAAGACCAAGTCCGGCAAGAGTTCTGATGCCCACTCCGGCAAGGGCACCTCTTCGGAGTGCTGCGCTACCGTCGGGGATGCACCATCGAGCTCCACCGGCAAGTGTAAGAAGGCAATGGCAGCTCCACCAGAGACCAAGAAGGTGTCCGCCAAGGAGGACGGCACTGGTGGTACTTTCACCATCAGTGCCACTCTCGACCCTAAATAGGAAAGCGCGCTTGTTTCTTTCCTGCGGGCGAACGTCGACGTGTTTGCGTGGCAACCGTCTGACATCCCCGGTGTTCCCAAGAAAGTAATTGAGCATCACCTTGCCGTCTGTCCTCATGCGCGGCCCGTCAAACAGAAAGTCAGGAAGCAGGCGGTGGAGCACCAAGAATTCATTGCAGAAGAAATCAAGAAATTGGAAGCACAAGGCCTTGTCAGAGGAGTGCTCCATCCTACGTGGTTGGCCAATCCTGTAGTCGTGCGCAAGGCTAACGGAAAATGGAGGCTTTGTATCGACTTTACCGATGTCAATAAAGCTTGTCCCAAAGACCCATTTCCCTTGCCGCGCATCGACCAGATTGTTGAATCCACGGCCGGATGTGACTTGCTCTCATTTCTTGATGCATACTCAGGATACCATCAGATCTTCATGGCAGAAGAGGATGAGGAGAAGACCGCATTCATCACACCATGTGGCACCTACTGTTTCGTACGGATGCCCTTCGGTTTAAAGAATGCTGGTTCAACATTTGCAAGGGTAGTCCATCATGCTTTTGAACCACCAATACACAGAAATGTGGAAGCCTACATGGATGACGTAGTAGTCAAGAGCAAGGACAGGGCAACCCTGATTCAAGATTTAGATGAAACATTTGCAAATCTGCACAAGATCAACCTCAGCTGAACACCGAGAAGTGTGTGTTTGGAGTCCCCTCCGGCAAGCTTCTAGGGTTCTTCGTGTCTCAGCGGGGAATTGAAGCCAATCCCGACAAGATCAAGGCCATTGAGCAGATTGAAGCACCAAAGCGCGTCAAGGATGTGCGAAGACTTGCCGGTTGCGTGGCTGCTCTCAGCAGGTTTATCTCAAGATCTGCTGAGCGCGCCCTGCCGTTTTTCAAAATATTGAAAAAGGCGGGTCCAGTGAAATGGACTCCGGAGGCGGAGGCTGCGCTGCAGGACTTGAAGAGATACCTGTCCTCCACTCCAACACTTGTCGCACCTAAGCCACAAGAGAAGTTGCTGCTGTATATAGCGGCAACCAATCAAGTGGTTAGTGCTGTGTTAGTAGCGGACAGGGAGGCGGATGATGAGCCAGCAACCATGGCAGATGCATCCAGCGACAAGCAGGGGGCTTCGCCGGCAAGCTCTGGTCCCGACAAAGATGAATCCGCGCAGGCACATGAGAAGATGCAGAAGAGAATGGTGCAGCGCCCAGTTTACTTTGTTAGTTCCCTTTTGCAGGGGGCTAGGTCAAGGTACTCTGGTGTGCAGAAACAGCTTTTCGGCCTTCTCATGGCCTCGAGAAAGCTGCGCCATTACTTCCAAGCACATGAGATCACTGTCGTCACTCGTTTTCCACTGAAGAGGATACTGCAAAATCCAGAAGCAACAGGCAGGATTGTCGAGTGGGCACTGGAACTGTCAAGCTTTGGCCTGAAGTTTGAGAGCACTTCAACTATCCAAAGCAGGGCACTGGCGGAGTTCATAGCAGAATGGACGCCAACGCAAGATGAAGAAATTCCAGAAACGAGCATCCCCGTCAAGGAAGCAAACAAAGAGTGGCTGATGTATTCTGATGGTGCCTTCTCGCTGCAAGGCGCCGGTGCGGGCGTGCTACTTGTCGCACCCACCGGAGAGCACCTCAAGTACGTAGTCCAGATGCACTTCCCCATGGAGCAGGAAACGAAAAATACCGCAGAGTATGAAGGCTTGCTTGCCGGTCTCAGGATCGCAGCGGACCGTGGGATTAAGAAGCTCATTGTTAGGGGTGACTCGCAACTTGTCGTCCGACAAGTGAACAAGAATTATCAGAGTCCGTTGATGGAAGCTTATGTTGATGAAGTGATAAAGCTAGAAGAGCACTTTGACGGCCTACAGATGGAACATGTTCCGAGAGCTCAGAACGACATTGCCGATGGCCTGTCGAAGTGCGCTGCACTTAAGTTACCTGTGGAACCAGGGATCTTTGTGCTCAAGCTAACTCAACCATCTGTAACACCATCAACTGGACAGAACAAGGAGAGAAAGTTGATTTCTGGTGATTATTTTCCGGCAGAGCTCCCCGAAGCCGCCACCAAGAATGTCCCAAGATCAACACCAAGGGTGCTGAGGAGCAGTCTGCTCCGGCAAGCCTTAGGGTTTGTTCCTTTGAAGCAGACGCTCCCGACAAGTTTTGCTCCGGCAAGCTTGCCGAGGAACATCAAGCTCCGGCTGAGCCGCAGGTTCTCGCCGTAGAAGCGGATGTTCCCGTAGCAGCAGATGCGCCTTTAGTCCTTGTTGTCGAGCCACAAGCTCCAGCATGGGCACAGCAGATTGTCCGTTTCCTTCAGACAGGAGAACTTCCCGAAGAGCAAGAAGAAGCGGAAAAAGTAGCCCGACAGTCGAGTATGTACCAGTTTGTCGACAGCACACTGTATAGAAGAAGACTCAACGGTGTGAAATTGAAGTGTATTCACCGGGAAGATGGACAAAAGCTGTTGGCAGAGATACATGGAGGCATATGTGGTCACCACATTGGTGCAAGAGCACTTGCCGGCAAAGCTTTCCGGCAAGGTTTCTTTTGGCTGACAGCCCTCCAGGATGCAACTGCACAAGTAACCAAGTGTGAAGCGTGCCAGTTCATTCCAAGCAGATACACCAGCCAGCTCAAGCTCTCCAGACGATCCCTTTATCCTGGCCATTTTCGGTCTGGGGGCTCGACATCCTCGTCCCCTTTCCCCGAGCTGTCGGGGGCTTTGAGTACTTGTACGTTGCGATCGACAAGTTCACAAAGTGGCCAGAAGTGGAAGCAGTGAGGAAGGTGACAGCACAGTCAGCAGTCAAGTTCTTCAAGTCGATTGTTTGCCGTTTCGGGATCCCTAACAGGATCATCACCGACAACGGCACACAATTCACGAGCCGCACCTTCATGCAGTACGTCCGAGATCTTGGCGCCAAGGTCTGCTTCGCTTCTGTTGCTCATCCGAGAAGTAACGGTCAAGCGGAGAGGGCGAATGCTGAAGTGCTGCGCGGGCTCAAGACTAGGACTGTCGACAGGCTGCGCAAGTGCGGAAAGAACTGGATTGAGGAGTTGCCAGTGGTTCTTTGGTCGATCAGGACGACGCCAAATCGAGCCACTGGCCAGACACCTTTCGCTCTAGTCTATGGAGCAGAGGCAGTTCTCCCCACGGAACTCGTATACCAGCAAGCTTTGCGCCGCTACCATAGCCGCTAAGTTAAAGCCAGAAGTTTCGAGGAAGGCGACCTTGTTCTCCGGCGCGTTCATTCCGCCAAGAACTCCAACAAGTTGACACCGAAGTGGGAAGGCCCTTACCGAGTGAAACGAGTCACTAGGCCCGGCGATGTCCGCCTTGAGACCGAAGATGGCATTCTGGTGAGCAACTCCTGGAACATTGAGCATCTTCGTAAGTTTTACCCGTAGGGCGCGGTTGCCGGAACCTGTTCCGGCAACCACCTTTTGTTGCCGATGTTGCATGTAATCCTTTGTACAAAGCCGGGCGCAGATCCCGTGCATAAGTAAAGCTCATGTGCTCCGCACATCTGGTCAATTTCATGCATTATATTCTTTCCTGCATGCGTTATCTGACACTTTGTGCAGCACCTACCCCCGGTAAGCAGTAACGAGCCGTAAGGCTCCATACCTTTATTTTCTCTTCTTTCTTTTTCTCAAAAAGGAAAGGAAGGTTCCCTCGCACACAAGTTTGCCGCGGGGGAAGGAGAAGATAATGGTGTGGACCAGGCATCATTCAAGGAAGTTTCGCCTTGCCGGAAAACAAGCGACAGAAAAGCTAAGTTGCCAAAGTTTGAACAATCAGTTTTTAAATTTTTTAAGTTATCTTCCTCGAACCACCGTGCTTTGTATGGAAAACTTGTGCGTGGAGGAACCAACTCGTAGCTAGTTGCGCCCTTATTTTGTTTCGAGTCCACTCAACAACTTAAGTGAGCTGCGGCTAGTTGCGACAAGGTTTCTTGTCGGAAGCGGCACCGCCAGTAGGCTGCTGATGTCTCGCACTCAGCGCTCGCAGCTAAGGTGCCTGCGCCGACAAGTTCCCTAAAAGCGTAAGGCAAAAACATACAAAGGAAGGAATCAAGTAAAGGAAATAACATAGCAAATCTCTACCCAAAATAGAGTTATATTACAAGATAGCTTGTCGCAGCTCTAACAAATTGTTCTCATGACATGACTAGCAGCGACAAGGAGAAAGAGAAAACGGGCGACCTAGTCTACGCGATCGCCCTCAACCCTCTTGATTCCGCTCACTTTGTCCACAATGGGTGCGACAAGGCCCTTGAGCGCTTCCAGATCAGCATCCGTCGGCAAGGACTTGAGGACGTTGGTGAAGTTGAGGCCTGGATTGCGGAAGGCCACCTTCATCAGCACCTTCTGGAGAACTCTCGCGCAGATCTTGCGCGACTCGTCGGCCAGCTGCTTTGGGATCTTCTCCCGGAGTCGCTGGAGTGCCGTCGCCACGCCTTTGAAGAACAAGCTAGGCTTGGCGCTGGGTTGGAGGTGCTCGTCGGAGGAGTACCCGAAAAATCCTCCATCCCCAGCTGCGCCAGCTCCCCGTCAATGGTGGCGGCAATATTCACCAGACCCTCGGTCCAGTGCTCCACAGTCTCCCTGAAGGCGTTCTGGGTGGCAGCCGCATTCGCCAGCAGCACCTCATCGGCCTTGATCTTCTCCGACAAGGTCACCTTACGCTCCCTGGCGCTGTCCAGCATCTGAGTCAACGTGGCCAGCTTCAACTCGAGATCAGCATTGGAATCCTTGGCGACGCTGAGCTCCTTGCTCCTCTCAGCGAGAAGGCCCTGCAACTCACCATGAGCGGCAACATCCTTCTCGCGCTCACGCTTGAGCTCGGCAAGCTCCTCGCCGCTCGCCCTGAGATCGGCTTCCAGCTGCGCCACCTTCGTCTCCATCTCCTTCTTGGTGGCCTCGGCAGCTGTGGCGGCATCCCTTGCCTCCTTGAGAGCCCCGCCAATTGCTTGCTCGCGCTCGGCAAGCTCCTCCTCGTGGCTGTCAAGGTTGACCTTGCGCTGCGATAACTCCCCTTCTTGCACAAAAAGATTTTCGGCGACAAGCCGCTGCTTCTCTTCGACCTCAGCCTTCTCGAGGAGGAAAGCTTTCCGCTCCTCGAGAAGTTGCTCCCGCTCGTCCGCTAGGGACCGGAGAGCTTCCTGCCTGAGGCACCGGAGCTCCTCCGCACGCTTCTCAATGTCAACTCCCGCCTTCGCGACAAGCGCTTCTCGGGAGGCCAGCTTGGCCTGTCGGGCGCGATAGAGCAACATCAGCTTCCGCAGCAATCGCTCCTCTTCAGGCTCATCGCTGCTGCTTGGCGCGTCAACCAGCGTCAGCCCAGCGGAGGCGAGCACCTCTCCATCAAGGATTTCTCCCTCGACCGGCGCCCTGGAGCTTGACGCCCAGGGGAGCTTGATGAAGATGCCATTGCCGGCCTTCAAGTAGGCGCCGGGCTGGGGCTCTTCGGAGCCTGGCCCTGCTGCAGCGGCGGAGGGATCGGCGGTCGGTGCAGCGCCTGGCGCTCCTGCAGCCTTGGGGCCGTCAGTGCGATCGCCGGATCCCTCGTCGGCTTCTACGGCGGCAGCTTCGGCGGCCTCTTCGCCGGCGGGCTCATCAGCGCCAGCCTCTCCTTCGATGGCGACAGCGTCATTGGCACTGCCACGCGCACCCTCCTCGCCGGCGTCCTCGGTCTCCATCAGCTCCATGGCAGGTGGATCTGACGAACGGAAAAGGGAGAGAAGTCAAGCAAAAATGCAAGAAGAAAATCAGAAGAAGAAAAACCCAAGGGCCAGTTCTCAGGCAAAGGGATTACCTGTGCTAGGATCTGCAGTCATGGTCTCCACCACCGGAGGATCACTGGTGCCGTCCCTTGCCGGAGAACTGTCCCTTGCCGGAGAGTTCTCCCTTGCCGGGGAACGCTCCCTTGCCGGGGAAGCCTCCCTTGGCGGTGTAGTCGAAGCAGATGGCACTTCTGGAGCGGCCTCCGGGCACTCCTGGTGAGGCTGTTTTGCTCCTACACAAACCAGCAATCGAATATCAGCAAAGAAAGAGCACCCATGAGCGCCTGTCAGCAAGAAGCGAGCCATATACTTACGCCGGGGGCTGCGCTGGGGGCTGCTTTGAGGAATGGTTGCCGGGTCTGGCAAGGTGGTCTCGGGCACACCTTCTGCTGGCGTGGTGGGTTCGTCCTCGATGACGATCACTGGGACCTTGGCTCTCTTCTCCGCTCTCTGGGCCAGCGTCCTGAAAAGGAATGGGTTCAGAGTGAAGCAAGTCAGATACAAGGCAAAGCAACAAAAAAATTGAAGAACTACAAGAACATCAAAGAATCTTACTCTTCTTCCTCCTCGTCGGAGCTGAGCGCGGAGAGATCAAAGTCCGGTTCGCGTCCAGTGCGACGAGGCGGAGGAGTAGGCTCCCTCGTCCTCTTGGCGGGAGCAGTGGCGGTGGACCGGGAAGACCCCGCTCCAGTTGCCGCAGCGCCGTGAGGCGCTCCCGCGGCAACTGTGCTTGCCGCGGTAGAGCGTGTCGCACGGCCTGCCGGCTGTTGACCCGTCTGCCGCCCCGCTGCATCCCCGGCCTTGCGGAGGCGCCTTCTTGGTGGAGCTGGGGGCTCCGCTTGCGGCAAGCTGTCTGAAGGTTCGGGCACGACAAGATCTCCCTCGCCGGGCTCGCTCGACTCAGCTTCAGGCCCGGCAAGCTCTTCAATGCCGGCAAACTCCTCTCGCTCGACGAGGCTTGCCGCCTCTGCTGCCTCTGCCTCCTCCACGGTGAAGCCGAACTCGCCCGCGGCAACGGCTACTGCCACCTCTTCCAGCCTGGTGGCAATGCGCTGCATCTCATCATCGGTGGTGTCGTGGGTGAGGCTCTTCTGCTCATCGGCGCGGATCGGCACTTCTTCCAGGCTGTCAAAGAACTGCCGCACAACATCGTCGGCAGGCTCTTGCCAGGTCGGGACGATTCCGTGCGAATCGCACAACGGCATCATTGCACGGATGCGGTCGAGCGAGGAGTTGTTGCATAATGGAACGACACCCCTCGGCAGTATGAATGGATGTTGGGGATCGCGCTTGAACAGCTCCAGAAGCATCGCGTCCAGCTCAAAGACGGTGAAGTTGAAGTTGAGGCCCGGGTGCAGCCTCATGATGTTCGCCGAGTTCTGGAACTCCCAGGCGGGCCTCCCCCTCTCCTGCAGGGCGGCGATGCGGCGGCGAAGAAAATCTGCGCCAACGGCGCCTACGGTGAGCCCGGAAAGCCTAAGGCGAAGGATCCGAGTGACAGCAATCTTCAGCCTGTCGTCTTCTGGGGCCACGTTGCTCCAGTCATTGCCGCGCACTATTGGGGCTTGGCGCAGGGCAGTAAACGGCTGCGGGTTCTGCTCGACGATCTAGCACCACTCCGCTCTCCACTCCTCCCATTTGCTGCGAAGCTCTCCCTCCAGATAAGCTTCTTTCTTGACGACCCTAGAGATCCAGGCGATTCCGCCGGCAAGGGGCTCTCCTCTCTCAACACGGGGCATAAAGAAATGGCGGAAGAGGGCTACGTTTGGGTGGACTCCGACAAAGTTTTCGCACAGATGTGCAAAAACTGCCATGGTCAGAACGGCGTTGGGGGTGAAGTCAAGGAGGTGGAACCTGTAGGTGTTCATGATGTCGCAGAAGAAATCAGAAAAAGGCGGGCAGAGCCCGCAGTAGAAGAACAGCGCGAAGAAGGGGTACCCGTTTGGAGCCAGCTCCGAGGCGGCAGCTGGGAGTACCATCGTGCGCGGATGCGCCCGCGTCTCCGTCGACCAGAAGAGGTAGTAGTACTCCCTCAGCTCCTTCGCGGCAAGCTGAGGGGGGAAGATGGCCCGCTCCTTTTGCAGCGCCACGAGCCGCTGCGCTTGGACCGATTTCATGCCCTTCCCCTTGTCGCCCTTCGGAGCCATGGCGGAGGTGGTGGGGAAGATCGACGGCCTTGGTGGTGTTGGTGGCAATGGGGGGGCGGAGCGCTGCTCTCTTTCTGCTTCGAGAAGAAGGGGGAGCGACAGAGATTTTTGGAGTTGGAGCAACAACTGGCGTGATGGGCGAACTGCCCCTGTTTCCCCTGCTTATAAAGAGGGAGGGGGCGGACGTTTCGCCCTTCCGAATAAAGAATCCACCCACGATATCTCCCACGACGCCGCATTCGACGCGTGCTGTTGGGGAGGGCGCGGTGGATACGGAGTAAGATACGGCGTAACCCAGGCTGCGTGTGCCTGTGCCCTGTTTTGGGCCTGGCCCAACAGCACTCTGCACCGTGTGTGGCCCAGGCCCGGGGGCTCCTGTCAGTGTACTAGAGTAGGGGTACCCTATTACCCCGAACTTTTGCACGGGCAGTTGGAGCGCCCCGCGGCAAGGGCTTGCCGGGTGACCGCCAGGGTCCTCCGTGGTCCCTTTGAAGCCATTCAAGAACAAAGTATTCAAGACAAGGAGACAAGGCCCCGGCAAGAGGAGCTTGTCGGGAAGGCCAACCAAGGCATTCTCAAGGAACTTGCCGCGATGCGGCACACGTCCCGGCAAGGCCCGGTGAGCGACAAGCTTCCGGGCGCGATAAGACAACGACCGCGGCAAGGCGCTTGCCGCGGCCAGCGGCCACTCTGTGCCCACGCTCCAGCGCATCCACCAACGTGTCGCCCTGGGGCCTTTCCAGGCGCGCGTGGCGGGAGGCTGTGCAGCCAGCGGTGTGCGGTGGCATGCGACGCTGACAAGATCACCATCATGGCGAGCGTGGCGCCCCTGACGGTCCTTTTCTGCACTGTTTGGGCGACGCAGACGGGCATTTAATGCCTTTGTACCCTGCCTTCAGGGTTAGGTAGGATACACTGTACAGGTAGCTATACTGACCACCTCTCTTTTTACGTTTTTGCCCTTGTCTACGTTGCCACCTGTCGGTGACCCCTTGAGCATATAAAAGGAGGCCCATGCGCAACGTAGAGGAGGTGGGACTCGGTTGGAAGCCAGAAACACATTCACGCTCGGTCTCGTGTATACGGTAGCACTCGACGCTCCCGAGCAAGAACGCAATACAATCAGACAAACAGCAGTAGGAGTGTTCTCTCCGGAGAGCTCCGAAGCTGGGTAAACTGCTCGCGAGCTTCGCCTCGATCTGCTCTTCGTGCGGCCTCCGCCCCCCACCGAACCGAAAGGGGCTCGGTCCGCCGGTCCCATAGGTGTTCGTGGATCAGTTTCCCCGGTAGTTATATTTCTGCTCTGAACCAGCAAACCAATTCAGTATGAAATTGTCCAGGGAAAAACATATCTGTATCAGATTGTCCAGTGCAGAACATGGCAGATGCTAAGCGGAAGAGACATGTTTAAACCGAAAATACATGGTGTGGTATATGTTTACTAGCTGCTTGATATTTGTGCAGACAGAGATGTCTGCCTGTTGCTATTTGGCAAACAAACAAAGTGTCTGCAATTTTGGTTGAACTGCACAAGAGAATAGTATAGTCACTGCATGCAGTGCCATTTGAAAATATACACAAGGATTGGATAGTCACTTCATGGACTACAGAAAAGTAGTACTGTACTATTTACTAGCCAACACTAGGTGCTTCATTGCTTTGGTATGATTATACAATGGGCATCATTTTGCCTCAGTTAAAGTTTGTATTCCGAAAATAGTCTCGCGGTGTGATCGAGAGAAGACCAAATCATATTGCAGTGGATGTTTCTCCATCATGTGTGGTTCTTTCTCATGGTTCCAGCTGTTGGTGAAACCACTTACGTTTGCAAGAGGAATTGTAGACTTCACAAACAAATTTTTCTTTCAGTCTCTACTGAATGTTGGCCAAGAGAAGCATCCATGTTAGTAGGAAGAACAGATGTTTTTTTGAGATCTTTGCTTTTGGAGCTACATATTTGTATATGATCTGTGAATCATTGAGATGCAGTAACATGTTGATCTTATGTATGGGAATCGTACTAGTTAGTTTTAGTTGCGATGCAAGATCTGAAGTGGCTGATCTTTGCTTTTGGAGCTACATATTTGTATATGATCCGTGAATCATTGAGATGCATTAACAGTTACTTATTTCTGTTTGCTCAGTGTTTACAAGTTACTGATCGATCACTAGTTAGCCTACAAATGTGCTCCTGACAGTTTTATTTGCAAGGCAAGATGCGAAGTGGCAGTTTTTTGAATAAAAATGCCTACCTCTGAAGAAACTGACAAGCTACACTATCGATCCTACATGGATAAAAATGCCTACCTTTGAAGAAACTAACAAGCTACACTATCGATCCTACACGGATAAATAGCAGATCACGCACGTACTACCTCCTTTCCGGTTTACAGGGCTCAATTCAAGAAACGACCTACTCAATCCTACACGAATAAATAGTGGATCACGCACGTACTAGTACCTCCTTTTCGGTTTGCAGGGCTTAATTCAAACCTCTCACCAATCAAGGTACTCCCCCCGTCCGGGTTTTTAAGTCCTGTGAGCAAAGCAACAAGACCAAGGCATGGCAATAATTAACGACATGCAGAAGTTTAGGCCTAACTAATACCAGCGATTTAAGTGGCTGCATGCATGCCCTCGGCTGTGACTCGTTGCATGCTGCTCCGCGTACTGCCTGCGAGCGATTCTGAGTGCCTAGATGCAGCCAGCCATAATTAAGGCAACTAACTGATGCAAAAAAGATATGCTTTAATTGTTGCGGGCTTTTTAAATCCGTGGAATCATTATTGAACAGGAGGGAGATGATTCGAGTGCACTCGTTGACCGCCATGCCGGCGTGCAACCCAGATGGGGCGGGACGGCACAGTCATAATTGCAGTTTCTCTTGTTTTCCACAGCAAGCTGGCACGCTAAGCCATTATGCATTGAATCCTGATGACCATCGCGCTACCTTCCCCCTATAAGTACTGTTTCTCGACCTTCTCCGGTGCCGCCGTGACCCAACTCGCCATATCCTCATAAGCCCCCACCGGCCCGACATCGCTCACCACGTCCGCCATGCCCCCGCCCATCCGCGGTAGGCGACGCCGGAGGCGATCACCGTCGGAACTAGTGTTTGGTTTTTCTTCGGAAGGCAGACGGAGGGAGGAGGCATTCTATCTGTCTTTAGATGGCAATGCGGAGATAGAGGAGTTGTTGGAGCGCGACCACATGGTGGAGGAGCAGGAGTTGTTGGAGCGCGACCGCCTGGCGGAGGAGCAGCGTATCGCCGATTTGTCCCGCCAGCAGGACATGGAGCAGCAGCGCACCGACGCTCTGAGTCACGAGCAGAGCGCCCGCAACTGGGCCGACTACGTGGAGGCTGGCGCCCGGCAAATAGACCTGGAGGCTGTCGGGCACGCACGTGTTCGCGACGCCGATTTTTACTACCAGCTCTTCAAGTGGGTTTCCCGCTTGGAAGCCGAAGCTTCGGTGGTCCACGCCGGCATGGAAAGGGCTAACGCGCGCGAGCAACGCGCCCTATCGCACCTCTTGCAAGTCCGAGGCGAGGCACAGGACGCCGGTGCCGGCGTTTAGCATGTACCACAGATGGCGGCCGACATCGTCTAGTTAGCTAAGAGTTAGTTAGTACTTGTATGCTACTAGAGTATTAGTGGGAGTAGATAGTTAACTTTGCTATGATGGTTGTCAACGTGGATGTTCAGTACTCTATATCTGGATCAGACCTGTTACTTTGCTCTGAATGTTGAACTTTCCATTTGAACGTCTAAATCTGGTGTATCGGAGAAATGCCACTGCAATTTCCAAACTTTGAAAAATGTCATTTCATGCCATTTCTAGTGGCATTTTCTGAAGTCTGGAGTGGCGTTTTTCAAAGTTTGCAAACTGCAGTGGCATTTTTCAAAGTTTGCAAAAATTGCAGTGGCATTTTTCAAAGTTTGGAAATTGCAGTGGCATTTTTATGAATCCCCATAATTGGAGTGGCATTTATCTAATTTGTTTTTGAGACGGAAGCAGGGTGTCAACTGGGCTGTGCGGGACACTCTGGCATGTCTAGACAGCCTTTTCTTTTATGTTTACCACAGACCAGCCCAGTAGTTTTTTTTTCTTTCTGACAATGGCTAGCCCAGTTTTTTTGTGATTTGTCAAGTAAGTCCCTTTATCAGGCCTGTTGGGCTGCAAATCTTTCAAGACGAGGAGAGCTTCATTCAGCTGGCCGAGAAAATGGCCTATCAGTAATGAGAAATGGGTTGTACATTTTTAAAACACATCAGACCGGCAATTAGTTTCAAATATCTTTTTTTATTTCGAGATTTTAAACTGCATTGATTTTTATGCGTGGACAATTTATTGGATTTTATATTGATATACATTTATTTTTAAAATCAGTCTAAATGTGACTCGAAATTTCGGGATTAAAAATAGTTCAGACCGCACCGACATATGCAAAATTTCGTATAATTTTTTAACCGTGCCACAATATGGGCTGTAATGCTAACAAAAAGAATATGGGCTCCAAAAAAACCGTAAGAATTAGCAAATGGGCTGTAAATTATTTGAAATAATGGCAGATGGGTTTTATGTTGTTTTCCACAGATTTGAGGCTTTCCACAGATGGCCTGTATACTGTTGGATGCCATCCAACGGCCGTCGTGCTTCTTCAATCTCTGCTCTTCCTACTCCAGCCGCTCAAACAAGCGCCAGCGAGACTGCCTGCTCCCTCCTCCCCGCAGCCAGATGTGCTACCGCACATGCCTCACCGCCCCATCGTACTCCCATCGCTGGCCTAGCCATCCCTCTACTCACCCATAGTTCCACACCTGCTGTTTTTCTCCGGCGATGGCAGACGAACCAGTAAACCCTCGTACAGTCGTACTCCCCTCCGCGTGGGAAACAACTGCCGAGTCTTCCCTACCTCCATGTCGTTCCCTTCCTAGGCCTTGTCGTCGTCCACCGCCCTGGTGCTCTCGGCGTGGCGTGGTCAACGTGGTCAACGAACGACATGCATCTGAAGTGGACTGTACGTGGAGAGGCTGACAGCTGGGTCCACGGCTGCACGCAAGGAAATGCCTCTTTATTACGCGCAAAATAATGATTCCTCCACCTGACATCTGGGACCCACCGAAAGGGCCTCTCTTCGCAAAAAAAACATTACTCCCGCTGATAGCTCGGACCCACCAGCTATATCTTCGCACGCAAGGAAGTGCCTCCTTATTACACACAAAAAATGAATACTCCCCCTACTAGCTAGGACCCAGTATAGTGGGCCTACTAAGTTGATGGGGACGAAGGGCTTTGTCAACTTAGTCAATATGCACGATTCTAGGTCGACTGACCGTATGATGTCCATCCAACGGCCGTAGTGCTTCTTCAACCTCTGGTCTTCTTGCTCCAGCCGCCCAAAGCAGCGCCGGTCGTGCCGCCTGCTCCTGCCTCCCATGGCCGGCTGTGCTGCCACGGAGGCCTCACCGCCCCCATAATACTCCCACCGCTGGCAAGGCCATCCCTCCACTCCACTCACCCCCACCCCCTGTTATTCTGCAGCGACGGCAGCACAGCCGAACCAGTGAATCCTCGTACTCCTCTCCGCATGGGCATCCACTGCCGCGTCTTCCCCGGCTCCGCGTCATCCCCTTCCTAGGCCTCGCCATCATCGACCGCCGTGGTACTCTCGGCGCGGTGTGGTCAATGTGGTCAACGACCGATTTCCATCGGAAGAATACTGTACGTGGAGAGGCTGACAGCTGGGTCCACGGCAGCCGCAAGGAAGTGCCTCCTTATTACGTGGAAAATAATTATTCCTCCACCTGACAGCAGGGACCCACCAAACGGGGCCACAAGTATTTCGCGAAAAAATGTTTGCCCCTGACTGCTGGGACCCACCCGACGGGCCACCGTATTTCGTGAAAAAAACGTTCCCCCTGCTGTCAGCTCGGACCCACCGGAAGGGCCTTCTTATTACGCACGAAAAAATGAATACCCCCTGCTAGCTGGGACCCACCTTGGTGGGAGGCTGACTTGTGGGCCTACTAAGTTGATGGGGACGGAGGGCTTTGTCAACTTAGTCAATATAAACGATTCTAGCTACAGTGACCGTACGATGTCCATCCAACGGCCGTAGTGCTTCTTCAACCTCTGGTCTTCTTGCTCCAGCCACCCAAAGCAGCACCGGTCATGCCGCATGCTCCTGCCTCCCGTGGCTGGATGTGCTGCCGTGGAGGCCTCAACGCCCCGTACTATTCCCACCGCTGGCCAGGCCCTGCGGCGACGGCAGCCTCACACCGCAGCCGAACCAGTGAACCCACATACTCCTCTCGGCGCGGGCTTCCACTGCCACGTCTTCCCCGGCTCCCCCACGTCCCCTTCCCAGGCCTCGCCGTCGTCCACCGCCCTGGTGCTCTCGGCGCGGCGTGATCAACGTGATCAAGGAACGACTTCCATCGGACATGGACTGTACATGGAGAGGCTGACAGCTGGGTCCACGGTCGCAGCAAGGAAGTGCCTCCTTATTACGCGGAAATAATTATTCCTCCACCTGACAGCGGGGACCCATCGGACGGGCCACCGTATTTCATGAAAAAAGTTTCCCCCTGACTGCTGGGACGCACCAGCTACACCTTCGCACGCAAGGAAGTGCATCGGGCAAAAAAAACCGATTCACCCCTCTGACTGCTGGAACCCACCAGCTACATTTTCGCACGCAGGAGTGCCTGACAGTCGGGACCCACCTGGTCGAAGCGTATGTAGCATTGTCATTCTAGTCGCGAAACATGTACGTACATACTGGTCGTTGTAGAGGCGCGCACGTGTCGTTAGTAGAGGCGCCCGCACATAGCATGTACACGTACGATACAGCGGCCAGGGTGCAAGAAAGAAAATACGGCACGTTATTTGTACATACGGGCGGGGGGGGGGTCGTCGAACGCGCTAGTCACGCATACGTACGGCAAGGGCTCGGTCGAATGGGGCGTCGTGTTCATGGGGAGGCAACAAAATGCGTCGTGTTCATGGGGAGGCAACGAAATGCGTCGTGTTCATGGGGAGGCAACGAAATGCGTCGTGTTCATTGGGAGGCAACGGAACGCGTGGGAGCCAACCGGCTGGGTTGGAATAGAATGCTTCGTCGTGTTCATTGGGAGGGCTTGTACGGAATAGTCGATGGAAACGAGGCCTGTCGTACCACACAACGGACGAAACGGTCTTGCGTTCGACCGGCCACATTCGAAACGGGGGTCCTGTTGATCTGGAGGGGTGTGGCGTACCACAAAACGGAGGAAATGGACCTCCTACGGTCGAAACAGGGGTCCTGTTGATCGGGAGGGGTGTGGCGTACCGCAAAACAGAGGAAACAGACCTCCTACGGCCGAAATGGGGGTCTTGTTGATCGGGAGCGGTGTGGCGTACCGCAAAACGGACGAAACGGACCTCCTACGGTTGAAACTGGGGTCCTGTTCATCGAGAGGGGTGTGGCGTACCGCAAAATGGGACTCCGTGGGATACTGTTCATCTCCACCGTCGACCTCCTCCAGCCTCCACGGGCTACCGTCGACCTCCTCCAGCCTCCACGGGCTCCTGTTCATCCAGCCTCCATCGCGCCCTACTCCACCGGCTATTGTTCAACCACCCCTCCACGGGCACCCCTCCACCGACTACCGTTCATGCAGCCCTCCACACCATGGGGTATTGTTCAACCACCCCTCCACGGGCACCCCTCCACCATCTACTGTTCATCCAGCCTCCACACCATGGGGTCCTGTTCATCCAGAGGCAACGCCACCGGTCACTGTTCATCCAACCCCCCCCCCCTGCAACGCTCACTGTTCATCTAATCGATCGGCTTCAGTTAGCAGCAGTAGCGAAGAAATCGCTTGATCGGGTTTAGTTAATAGCCATCGATCGATCGCTCAGGTTCAGTAACGCGTAGCCTGCAGTGCAGTCGCTCGGGTTCAGTTAGAGCCCAATGCCTCGCTCGGGTTCAGTTAGAGCCAATGCCTCGCACACACGCGCGTACCTGTATGAGAGAAACGCGCATCACTCGGCCGCCAACCTCCCACCGTAACCGGGAACTCCCCGAAATTTTCCTCGCCCTCGCTTCTACCACGGTTTTTTCCGTCATGGACGGCCCAAAGAATGTCATGCAGCTGCGTCTCCGGCCCGCCCAGGACAAAAAGCCCATTTTCTGTCATGATTTTTTGTCATAGAAGTAGGAGCCCACCACATCTATGATGATACCGGTTTTTTTCACAATTATCGTCATAGAAGTGTCATATGTATGATAGAAAAAAAATTCGTTCGGCCCAAAATGTCACGGATGTGTCTTTTTTTGTAGTGGTGGGCTCGTTGTATGTATAATGTTATGTTAGAAGGAGGAATTAATATCAAACAATAAACCGGAGAGGCACATTTTTTATATATATAATTAACAAAATAGGGACTTATTGCTCAAAATAAAAATGAGCGCGTTATTATTAAATTGGTCCTTAAAATCTTTGCAAGCTTTTGTACGCAATCACCAGGATTTTCCTTGCCTGTGAGCCAAAAACAACCAGGATTTTCCTTGCCAACTTCCGTTAAACATTTACTTTTATAAATTAATAACATGTGGGATGTTTTTATAATGTTTATATAAGTCTCTATAAAATATATGATAATAGTAATAATATAAATATATATATAATGTGGTTAGAAGGGAAACCATAAATTGGACACACTATTATTATTCTTATATATAGATAAATAGAACAGAGACCTGCGTTTTATTCAAAAATACATTGGGCTGCCGATCTTTAAGAAAAAGACCATAGTCCGGTATGGACCTCAAAAAATAAGTTGAAACCACTGTCTCCGTATGTCGTGGGCTACGCATGTTAAAATAGAAAACCTAGGCCTTGCTGATACTTGTTCGCCCTCTGAAAAAAAATGATACCAGATCCCCGAGCGAACTGGATTAAAAAGGGGGCCGGCGGCACGACTGAAGAAGCACATCAGGAGCGATTTTTTTCTTCAGTGGATGGCTCTCGATAGCGTTTTTACTTGTATTTTTAGCCTCCCAGTCCGTCGTGGTGGACCAGCAGCCCATTTGCTGGGCGGGCCAACCTACAGAAACCAGCACTCGATTTTTCATCAGGCCGCAAAAACAACGCGGTACTATGTTTGATTTGAGGACAAAAACATTATGGCAAGGGTTGAGCGGGGGAGAGGGGAAGACAGAGTAATAAAAATATTAAAAAGAGCTAATGCACCGTTGCTACCCTAACGAAGCAGGTGCAATTCTTCTCGGGAAGAAGGTGTGCCATTGACACCCACACGTCACGTACCCCACAGTAGGCATACTAACAAGTTCACACACAAATACAACAGAAAAGGTAAACATTCGTATCAAACTCAGGTTCACAGGACACGTTCATATTCATAGCCAACATTCACTATCAACAACTCAAAAGATTCATATATACACAAGCTCAGCATATCTATGCATCCAAATGATTGATAGATCACACGACAATATTCATACATAATTCACAAAAAGATTCAGATATACACATGTTTAGTATGTTTATGCATCCAAATGATTGAGATCACAACCAATATGATCCATGGATGAACTTTAAGTACCTAGGGTACAGACTGGTAAATGGTGTTCAATCGGAGGTACTTCTTGCTAAAATTAGTTCTTGTACGAGTAAACTTTCGAGTACATAAGAGGCAGCACAGACAATCTGAACTTTGCTTGTAGGTTTATCCTCAAATAGTGGCCTCGTGCCGAGGGAGGTTTGAGCAACTTGGCCACTACTTTCATCCAACTAGTTTACTGGCTCATCTTTGTCCTGTATCTCGCCAAAATTCTACATTGCAGATGAGAAAGGAGGGGGTTAAGAAAATGAACCACCCAAATTTTTTGTGCAGTTCAACTAAAATGGAGCATCCTTGGCATGCAGACTGATTAAGTGCTAGATGAATATACGCGTCAACCAACTTGTCTGGAATCTTAAGACTCCATGCCATATAGTTCGTTACCATATGTGCCGATAACAAAAAGGCACAAGTTGGGACCAAAGACTGGACTACATTTTTTTGGGCTATGCACCAAGCAATATTTTTGGCGTTCACTCTCCTAATACTTGGAGTTTGACAATTGGTTGACGCCGGTTGATACTCGAATGAATATAGGCACTTCTTCTTGTCAACATTGATGCTTGTCTGAGTGAACTTTCGAGTACATAGCAACAGCATAAGTACATGTCCATCTGATCATTTTGTGCAGTTCTACTGAAATCACCCGATGTAATGATTTGCCTGTGAGTTTAGGCTCCAAATTACTCCTTTATGAAATCGGCAAACAGTAGCACAATACCAAATTACCAATACATATGAAAAGCACAATAATCAGGATAAAGACCAGTACCAACCTGTGTGAGATAGCATATCAATTACTATTTCCTTTGACTGGAAGCCGAGATAAGCGAAGCGACTGACAGCGAAGGAAGAAAGCAAGCCGAGATTAGCAATTGACGGGAAAGGACAGAAGCTGCCAAGGCAATGAAGCACCCAAAGTTTTTGTGCAGTTCCACCAAAATCGAGCATCCATGTTGGCACATATATTGATAGAGTGAGATTATTGTAATAGTGGGACTATTTGATGAAACATACACTAACAACTAGAAGCACCGTCATTATCTTAATGGGTAAAGTTAGCAACATAGTAGTCTTGCTTAAAGAGAGGTATTAGTTTATTTAATCAGTGCCAATTAGCTCAACACTCAAAGCATTGCCATTTATCATAGGTTGCAAAACTTTAGCGTGCAAAGATAAAGGAGTTTCTCATGACAGTAGCACGATACAAATAGAGATGACAGCAAACTAATATGGATGAAGGCCTTAGGCCCGTACCAACCTGAGAAAAAAGCTTATTCATGTAGTCCCATAAGAAATGATAAAGCACTCACTGGAATCACACAAATAGTATATATTTTTGTGCACTTCAAATGTATGGTTGAAACCACTCTTGTTTACTAGTGCTGAGATTATATTGAAAGATTATCAAGAACTTCCAGCAGAGTTAAAGCACTGGCTGGGATACAGTTCATTGTATTGTCTTGTGTAGTTACACTAAAATGTATGATTGGCACAACATGATCCATGTTTGCACAAGTAGGAACAAGGTGAAACCTTCATTAGCTTAGTGAGAAAGGATAGGAAGACATTAGCATATTACTCAAACAGTAGCATCAAATTCATGATAGACAATACGCAAAACATTGCCTCATTGAACCAATGGCAATAAATTGACATGCAAAACAATAGCACTATTATGTCATGACACTAATAATATTCCCTCCCTGCTCCACCACATGATTCACCTCCATAGACAAACATACACACGTACATGATTCAGCATAGGGACCTACTAAAGATTTGTTTAACTCCAACAGGAAAATTAGGCAGTAATAAACTAGTGGTACTTAAGTACTCCTAATTAATTAAGTGAGACAGCAGAAGTGGAAGGGCTCCCTGGAGTATCGTCTCACATCTAAGGTAATCATTGCCGGAGCCCTTGAATGGCCTTGACTGAGGCCTCTGGCTTCAGCAAGATTGCCTTGGCACTGTTTATTCTACTTCTTCTTCCTCTTCATGATCTGTTTCTCTTTCTCCTCACCAGTTGGTGAAACCAAGTACATGATTGGCCTTCTAATTCAGAATTGGTTTTGTCAGTGAGGGAGTACAAGTGTACTAGTAAAAAATAGCATTATTTTCTCACGGCAGTCGGAAAATAGAGATGAACACATGCATTACATATCATTCTTACCTAAAGGAAGGTTATGGCGCCAATATGGATGATGAGGATTGGAACACAGATCTCCCTTTGTGCAGTTCCACCAAAATGAACCAATTGTTCCATTCTGATATTCCAGTTAAACAGCACAAAAGTCACTTCTTTTAAGAAGAGTTTTGTGCAATGCACCAAAAGGTCACAATAGCAACCAGGTGAATTGGATATCCCTGTTTGCACAAAAAGGTACAGAGGAAACAGTCAGAGTCTCAAACAATTACAGGCAAAAACATTTGGCTAAACTTGTCATGGCTTATAACAGTGGCATGGCTTCATTTTTTACCAGGGACATTAGATTAAGAACAGCTAAATATTTGGTATAAGGGCATGGGACAGTGGGTGCACCAGCACTCCAGCACCATGTACATAAACAGGGGTATAAAGTGGTGATTCATAGTTTGTTGCCCCGAGAAACAAACATCCAAGAAACATATCTGGGTTGGTCCCATTTTTGTTCACTCTAGCCACCTACTCCTATGTGTGGATAGCAAATCTAGTCCTGGTCATACCACTGTGTACAACGTTACCCCTATATTTCCCTTTTCGACCAAGAGACCGGTTGGATGACCAGTCTGTACTACTTTCACCCCTTTTCCTTCCTGTTTGTACCAAGTCTGATGTACATACTAAATTCCCCCACCCCCACTTTATTTATTGTTTGAACCACATACTCCCTCCGTCCGGAATTACTTGTCATCAAAATGGATGTGTCTAGAACTAAAATACATCTAGATACATCCATTTCAATGACAAGTATTTTCGGACGGAGGGAGTACAAGATTTGACTCCATGAAGTAGCTTTACCTCTAACAATAGAAGAAAAAAAATAGGTGACGTTGGACCATCCGATCGAGAGGGGCTGAGAGGTAGAAAATGATGCACATGCAGCAACGTAGCGAGATGGGGAAGTAGAGCTAAGGCGGTTTCGAAATAAGATATACCTGAAGGTCGTCGGGATGTGGATAGGTGGGCGGCGGGAGGCCGGATCCTCCCACAGGCCACCACGAAGGGATCGGAGGACCTCCCGCGCTAGCACTCAGCCAGAATAATGGTGCGGCCGGTAGTGGGTCTCCTCCCTCGCTGTCGATGATGTCCTAAACGCTGCCACTCCTCCCCTTCATCGGCGGAGGGGGATACGTCCGGATCTGTAACCAGCGGTGAGGATAGAAAGCCAGTGTTTTTTGAAGGGAGAAAGACACTGTTACTACCCCTATCTTGTTTAGCTCTGGAGAGGATGAGAGTGTGTGAATAGAGCAACCCTAGCAAGCAAGCGCGGAGGCTCCAGCCTATATATACGTAGTCGGGTAGTTTTCCTTTTTCACTCCATCAAAACAATCATTTAAAATTGTGTACTACTACATGCCAGGTCGCGGTTTTTTTAGTTGTTGATTGTTTTTTGAGATAGCTACCCGCTTGTTCCAAGTGGTGTTACGGTGTGCCGGGTCGCACTTTGTATCGTTCAAGTCTGGTACTACAAGTCCCTCCATTAAATGAACAACCACCCACTCGTAAAAATTGTGAACAAGCCCACGGCTAAAATTAGCGGAAACGTGGGTTGCCCCAACATGCATTATTATTTATATTTTCTACTCCCTCCGTTCCTAAATATAAGTCTTTTTTATTAGCCACACCTAAGACAAGAATTTTTTTATTAGCAGTGAACCCCACATGTCATAGACACAAAAATTGTGGCAAGATTCCCTTAGGCAAGCCAAAGTGTGTCTAACAATTTGAGCAACTCAGGTTAGGCAAGTGTGGCAAGTGTGGGAAAAATAATGTGGCAACATAAGACAAACATAGTCACAATCCAAACAGACCCGTAATTTTTTGTGACATGCATGAAAATTTGGTTAGTTCAATTTATAGTCAAAATTTGGCAAGGTGCATCAAATCAACACATGCAAGTATTAAAAGGAAAGTCACGGCATGCATGCATGCGTTGTACTCCCTCCGTTTCCAAATATAAGTCTTTTTAGAGATTGCAACAAGTGACTACATACGAAGCAGAATATGTCTACATACGAAGTAGTCCATTTGAAATGTGTAAAAAGACTTATATCGAGTGCAGTGCTTTGATGTGTCGCGTCAACTCGTACAAGACCAAGAAATTTGATTACTACAACGCCCTCTCCCTCGCGGACTGAGCTCCGGTACCTTAACTACACCTGCCTTTGGCTGCATGACAGGAGGGCCAACCACCTGTTGGGTCCACCTGTCATAGACGCAAAGGCAGGAGCAGTAAGTAGAAGCTTTCGCTACATGCTATCCCTCCCGCACAAGGTGGACGGACATGCAGCAGTGGATTCGATACTGTAGAAGTAGGAGTAACATCATTGTTTGTCTTCTCGAAGAGGCGAAGAGCCAAGCGCAACCCGAACGTGGCAGTTGCGAACGCTCGTCTGGTGCGGTGCCTTGGAGCACGCATATACTAGCTAGGCTCTTGCATGAGACAAAAACTCTAGACGGGGTATTGTTTAACAATTAAACTCCATCATCCATTGGTTGATACTCATTCTGCATAGGTCCACGCGCTTAGCACCGTTTGCTCCTGGGGTCACCAATGTTTATTTGCTAATTAATAGCATTGCATGCAATGAACTAGCCATTCCAAGTCATTAAAAGCATGCACACCTCTCATCTCTTATTGGTTAATATGTCAAGAAACAAGAAACAAGGTAGAAGTTAATGCACCGCGCCTAAGTGTTTTGGGACTATTTGGTTTTCGTAAGATGACTTACACACCTAGACGGAGGGAGTAGTACAGCCCTGTAAACCGGAAAGGAGTATTTGCCTTTCTAGAGATTTCAAAAAGTGACTAGACTACACCGCGTGCAGTACTCCCTCCCTTCCGGTTTATAGGGCTCAAATCTCAAATCTCATGAACCAAGGCATTTTGTGATTGGAGGAATGTATCTCGTACTTTACAAAACTACCCTAATTAAACTCATGCATTAATTACGTAGTTCTCTCGTTTTCCTCTCCGCCTTGGTCGCGGTGCATAATATTGAGCACTCCTATATGACTAGCCACTCTATCTACATGCGGTGCATTTCAAAGCATCCGAGCCCGCGAGCCATCCACCAAATCACAGCGAGGTGCTACAGTCGAGACTCACATGTCACCCTATGTGGCCGTCATGACCCGTCATATCACAAAACCCACACCTTTACCAGTAGTGGTAAGGTGGCCTCCAAGTTGGACTAGACGAAGCAACCATCATTTCACTAGAATGCTCGTTCAAGCCCTTTCTTCCCTTTCTTGAAGAAAAACTCACTCCAGGCTACTCACTTCCCTTTCTTGAAGAAAACTCAGTTATGTTGCTATATTTTCATTCCAAGAATCTTCTTTTTGAGAAGCACCGACCGATTCTCACATCCTATTGTTTTCCCATTTTCATTGCAATTGTGGTTTCCTTTCAATTGCTTTTTGTTTGTCGGTTCATTGATGGATCCTGGAGCACTAGGCAAAGAGTTGCCGGAGGACAACCCACTGGAGACAGCAATCTCCAGGAAGCAAGCACCGACCAACGAGTTGACCATGTTGGCGGGCCAACCCATGGAGACGAAGAACTCCAAGAAACAAGCACTGGCCAAAGAGTTGACGACGTTGGCGGACGGAGTCCTCAAAGAAAGTTGGAAGAACAGCAAGGGCCCCACCGTGCCTACCCCAGGAACTCTGATGGCCACCTATGCGAGGCTCAAGGCCGAGTTTGAGGAGATAGTCGCCGTTGAGAAGCAGTATTCTCCTGGCAAGGTGATGGCCCCCATCGAGGATGAGGAGATGGCCCTCGGAGGGATGAGATCCCCCGGTGATCTGCACAAGGTAAAAAATAATGGCTTATTACCATAGTTATGGTTTTTGATTATTTGCAATGTGATTGCTAATATGTTAGGGTTGTGCAGGTGTCGGTGGATGTCCTTGATGATTCCGATGTCGCGGCCTGTCCTGTTAGCATCGCCCCGGAGATCGATTCCGATGCCGTTGTCCATCATGTGGACATCGCCCCATAAATTGATTCTGATGTTGCGGTCAGTCCTGTGGACATCGCCCCGGAAATCGATTCCCATGCCGCTGTCTGTGCTGTGGTCATTGCCCGAGAGATTGATGACTAGAAATAGTTGGTCGCGCTAATCCTTCAGGGTAGTTTGCATTGCCTTGTGTTTAATTACCAGAACGATTCGTGTTACCAAACCATCTTAGCGCTAGTGCACTGCCTTTTGTGGGCGGTACTTGCTACTTTTGTTTGATAGTGAATCATGCGAACCCTCTCCGAGTTATGGAAACAGATGTATCCTCACCAGCTTTTGATGTAATATATGGCATGCTTAGATGTAAGTTTGAACTATTTATCATATCAGCAGGGCTTGTTTGATGATTCTTGGTGTTAGTAGGCTAGCTACTGTGCGAGCTATAGTACTTGCAAAACACTCACCGAAGAGAAACGTTGGGGCTGATGAGCTCGTGGTACGCTTATACTTATCCCTCGTCGATCGACCAATAGCCCTAGCTCCTAAAATTGTAGGCTTAGCGATCGATCAGACAATAGTCGACACGGATACATTCAGGCCTCATTTGGTTCATAGGGTAGGAAAATCGTAGCAAAAGTACAGAGAACGTGCAACACAAAATCATAGCAGTGCAGAGACGTACTCCCTCCGTTCCAAAATAGATGACCTAGGCGGGCTAGTTTGGCCTAGTGGGTTTCAGTGATATGACGTGGTACAGTGCCGTCCAGTCTTCGCGTGTGGTAGCAGTATTGCGGGTACAGTAAGTTTTCTTGAAGAAGCGGAATTCAACGAAGTCATGATGGTTCCTTCGTCCGAACAACTTACAGTGGGAAAGGTTGGGCCTGCGATACGACCGGGGTAGACCAGGATAATTTTGTGCATGGCAGGTGGACCAGGATGGTCGACGTCCCACATGTCGGCGAATGAAAGTATTCTTTCCGATATAGAGGACGAGCAACGAGTATTCATTGTTTATTTTTGATGAAAGCTATTGTCTCCACTATTACGACGGAGGAGTGTGAAACACGGCAGCCCAGTGAACTTGGCATGTGCACCACTCCCTCCTTCCTCATGTAATGCCCAGGTTACAACTTTTTCTCACTTTCACTCTATCTATTTCCCCTCAAATGTTTTTTACCTTTCTTTTTTAGACACAATTGTTTTTATGCCTTTTTTAGAATTATTTTTTATACCTAGGAGCACGTGTAGAGACGGGCTCTTGCAGAGCCCACTCCTTGACTTTGTCAATGCCTCTCTCTCCTCCAATAATGAGTACCACTTGCTATGCATGCATGCAGCGGGCAGCTGGCGTCTTGAGGGGCCAGGGTGGTGAGAGCGGGCTCCGGAAGCGGTCCGGACTCCAGCATGGCCCACCTCACATTATCACCATATATTTCTTGGAGTCCATGCGCGGCGGGCGGGCGATCTCTTTTCCCTCCCTCGTTTCTCTCTTCTCAGTCGACGCCCGCCGAGCGATTAGATTTCGGCTATCGACGGTTTATTCAATTACGTCCCACATGTCAGTAAAACTGCAAGACAACGCGCGTCCCCTCTGGTGAGCGGCGTGCGAGCAGGACTGTCGGGGGTGCGACGCGTATGAGTCGTAAGTGTGCCTCCTTTTCCTTTAGAACTTGCGAAGCGTAACATTTTCGCGTGATCGATCGATAGAAATCCAGAACGAAATGATGAGGGCAGTGCTTTCCCCCTCGATAGGAGGGCTAGTTTGAGTGATATGACGTGCTATAGTGCCGTCCACTTGCTCCAGTTTTATGTAAGCAAGAGTTTCCACTCTTACGCTGCAGGAGTGCGAAACACCGTGGATCTGATTTTGATCGAGGGATAACTGTTCCCTGCCAAATAATGGAGGACTGTTAGCGATTATAGCATGATAGTTAGGGCATCTCTAGTGCTGGCCCACAAATTTACACCAGCATCTGTCCGAGGACACTGATGGGTGCCATCTGATGCTGCCCGCATACCTTTCGACAACTATATGAACTAACCGGACGAAATTCGTGCAAACAAAGCAAATTTCAAATTAACCGGATGAAATTCATTAAATTTCGAAAAAATTTCCTACAAACTGGACGAAATTCATTACATATTTCGCACAAACCGTACTAAAACCTACTGTAAACCTAATGTAAACGATCACCGGCGCCCGACCACCATGTCCGGCCATGAACCCGAGACAGTCGGCCATTACCTTTGCCTCCTCCTCATCCGCCTCGATAACCTCCTCCTCCGGAGCACAAGGTTCTGAAGATTTCCGCCTCCATGTCACCGTAAAGCGGCTAATCGGCCGCCGATGTTTACCCCACCAAGCTTGGCGTCGAATGAGTAGAGTAGCAGTGGCCTTCCTAGTACCAGAGGGGCGGCGACCTACCGTGTACTACTCTTCCTCGCTGCCGGCTACGCCCATGCACGCACGCCGGTTTCGCGGTAATGGCGGCGGAGGGCGGCCGGGGGGGTGCCGATGATCTCCTTCGTTTGCTTCTGCGACAGTACGTCGAAGAGAGCTTTGGAGCACTCCCGGAGCGGAACCGCCGATGTCCCTCGTCTGCTCCTGCGACAGTACATCCAAGAGAGCTTCGTAGCGCCAGGAGGCCATGGTTGGAGTGGTGCCGACAGAAGGAAGGGACCGGAGGAGAATAAGTATGGGTCTTTGGCTATGGCTGGGAGCTGGGGCGCAAATTAATATAGCGGGCGAATGGCAATGAGCCGCGGCAGTCGGATGGACAACTGGCACCGGAGTAGGTTCGTCGGGCATGAATGCGGACGCTGCTTCCGTGACTTAACTGCAGATGCGTTGGGTTAATCACATGTGGGCCCAACGGGCATCTGGCCCGCATGTTAGTGACACACCAATTGCACCTGTAGTTAAGTCCAGTGAATGCGGCATTGACATTCTGGAGAGACGGTGACTGTTTCAGGCGGGAAGCACGCGCTAGCGATGGAAGGGGTTTCGGTGTGCAGTGGCACTAAGATCGGTCACTCACGATAGTACATACTCCATACCATACTACCATAGTACCCTCTCTAGCTAGGCTGTTTTATAGATTGTCGCTGTGATGGACGATATACATGAGCATGGCGCTCTGAGTATGACCGTTGGTGTTAAGCCAGGTGAATACATGCTTGGCTTTTGCGTAGGCCTCCATCAAACGTCTAAACAGAAATGTCAGGCACTGCCGGGGCGCGCAGGTGATGGGCTCACCATTTGCGTTGCGCCATGAGCAGGACTTTAATTTAGAGGGCGACGTGCATGCATTAGCATGCTTTGACAACGTGAGCGTGAGTGTCTGACGCGAAGTATTTCATTTTCATTTGGCTGACGAGGGTGCGTTGCAGCAATGAGTCCGTGGTTTGATTCCCCACATACGCATAATTTTGGTTTTTACAGTATTTCTTTCTCCATTGACAGGTAGGCCTGCGTAGATAGATAAAGAACATGAGCTGATGAGGCGCATGCAGATTGTTTGACTGGTCAACTAGAAAAAATACGGAGCTATACGTTGTGCCAGTGACCGTATAATCACCATATCTCGTATACAATGATCAAAGTAAGCTATCAAGACAAGTTCGATGACCGCCAATGCCTTTTACTTGGTAATAAATGACCATGATTGAAGGGGAATCCAAATTTCCTTCGTCTTCTGTCCTTGAGCTCTTGACAAACCAATGCACTATACGGTTGTCCGGCCACTCCACCCCAGAGCTCTCACCAAGCGTCGTTCATGCCACCGCGCCGCACACTAACCGGTAAGGCAGCGATGGCATCCTGCCGCGCCGAGTTCCTCGCCGCCCACGACCGCACACAAAATGGTAGGGAAGCGATGGCATCCCGCCGTGCCGAGTTCATCGCCGCTCGCGACCTCACAACTATGTGGGAGGAATTTGAAGATGCCAAGGCCGAATGGGCGGTAGAGCAAGAGGCGGCCAAAGCCGCACAGAGGGAGCGGAAAAGTCAGAAAGCACTCAAGAAAAGAGAGGCCCGCCGCCGCAAGAAAGAAAAGGACGCACGCGCTGCTGCGGAGAGGTCGGCGGAGATCCAAGCACGGTGGGGTGTCGCCGACAAAGCCGGGAAGGAGAACGACGACGTCTGGCCAGCATGTGAGAAGTAGTAGTACTAGTAGTTAGTGTGTGTGTCTGTGTCTGAGTACGAGCATGTACCAGTACTACTAGTTACTACTGTAGTTTTTAGAGCAAATTACCAGTACATTAGCCTAGACTAAATGGAAAAATTCCTATCCTATGCATCAAATGGCATCTCTTTCTCTATAGGAATTGAGATGCATGTCATCTCACTTCCTATGATTTTCATATTCCTATAAAATTCCTATCCTATGAACGAAAGGAGGCCTCTGTTGGAGTAACTACTGTAGCTAGCAGTACTGCTGGTACAGTAGTTTTCTTCAAGAAGCGGAATTCAACGAAGTCATGATGGTTCCTTTGTCCGAGCAACTTCAAAGTGGGAAGTGGGCCTGTGATTGACGGCTCATTAGTCATTGTTACTGCGGCGCGACGACCTGGGTGACTCTCCCTTGGAGTTCTGCGTGCATGGCAAGTGGACCAGGATGGTCGACGTCCCACATGTTGGTGAACGGAAGTATTCTTTCCGATATCGAGGAGCAAGGAAACCGCGTGGTATAGTATCACTGCTGATTGGTTCTCAAAAAAATAGTATCACTGCTGATTTATAATTATTTTTTATTTCTGATGAATGCTAGCGTTTCAACTCTTACGACGAAGGGTGCCAAACACGGCACGTGCTGGATGTCCCACACGTCAGCGAAAGGAGTGGGACATGAACAGCGTGGTAGAGCCCAGCGTAAAAAAACAGCATGGTAGAGCGTCTCCACTTCTTCCACTTCTGGGTCGGAGACCACACGTAGTAGTACTTAGTGGTATGAACGATACAAAGTGCGACCTGGAGAGAAAGACACGTCTAGTTGGAAGGTCTCGGGGCATACACGTAAACAAATATAAAAGTTAATATGTGCCTCCAACTAATATAGTAGTAGTAGAGTACTTAGGCACGTACTCCATAACATCACCGTGCATTGCACGTACAACATTTAGTGGTAGTACGTAGTAAGAGACAAATGCCGCCCAAGAGTTCCCTTCTCGACCTACTTTTGGGTGTTTGGTAGAGTGTATGGAGGGTGCATGAGTCCACACTAGTTTAGCACAAATACACTAGAAGCATGCATGAAGAGAGCATGCATGAAGAGGGGTGTTGAGTTGAGCATGCATGAAGAGGGAACAACTATGCTGAGACGAGAACGCAACCAAACACACCCTATATGCCACGCATGTTCATACCATTTGTGCCTTTCTACTTCACTTACTGCGCTACATTACTCAGGTTCGTACGTCCACTCCTGGGTACATGTCCGTCTCGTAGTTCCAGTCCCACGTGTTCTTCATATAGATGGAATGATCCTTGCATAACACGTGCACCTTGATGCTAGATGTCTCGCGTGTTGGCAAAAGGATGAACAAAGCTCATGTAAAAAAATAGAGTGGAAGAACATAGATTCCCGACGACCGAGAAGGAGCAAGGAACCTCGTGGTGGAACGTCCGCACTCACAATATTTAATATTATTCAGCGATATAAAATCAACCAATCATCTCCACAGTGGACTGGAAGAGTACGAAACACGGCAGCCCGGTGTAGTTACATCATACTAGTACATGGCTAACCCACGCTATCACCATATTTCTTGGCTTCCGTGCAACACCTATCTCTAGTAATCCAGCAGCCTATATCGCTTCTCCCTCCTCGTCTCTATCAAAGTGCGGCGGGCTGGCGTTTTTGCCTTCTATTGAGGTCGGTTAACTCATCACATGTTAGCGACATGCCAAGAGCACTCTAAAAAAATTCCTTTCACGTTCCGTTTTCAAAAAGAAAAAAATCCTTTCATGTACGAATTTGACTGTATGCTTTGAGCAACTTGCATGTCCTATACTGCTCCTGTTTGATACTCTAACTTAGCTAGAGGTTAGATTAACTCATGACTAACCCTGAACTAACTGTAGCCAAAGAGGTGTTTGGATGACAGGGTTAGATTGACAATAAATGCACTTGATGGAGAGAGAAAAGTGGTTTTTCAGTGGTCGGGTGGGATAGTTTTTTTTGGTGGGTTCAGTGCAACTTGCTCCAATTTAAACCCTCATGTTTCGATACTTTAGGGCTATTTGAGCCCCAACTAGCTCAAACTAACTCTAACTCATGGATCCAAACAGGGCCTATGGCCAGTCTCGACGCGGAGCAGCCGCGTGCACCGGGAAGCGGCGCTCTCTCGGTCGTCATGCCACTTCAAAGCCGGCGCCAGTGAGAGGTCACCTCCGCTCTGGTCGGGCATTAATGTGGCACTGGTGCTCCAGGGCAATGCTGACCGTTTCATGCGGGAAGCGCGCGCTGGCAAGGGAGTATAGGTTTTGAACCGTTTCAGATGTAGTACTGGTAGTTTGCAAAACTACTCGATTATTGCACTCAGTTTCCTAAGAAATTTTGGTAAAAAACGTTACTCCATAGCCCACTTCCCTTCTCCTTCCTCTTCCACGGCCCGCGCACGTCCACGGGAAGCAACCGGTCAACCCTTATATAGGAGTGCAATCACAAAAGGATGCATGCATGACCACTATAATTTTCATATTAAAGCATCGATCGGCGGGAGTATATTGCATATGTTGTTACCTTCAGTCGGGCCATGGCTACTAGGTGACGGCGACCAGAGAAGAGGCAGCGGAAGGGGAATGAATGCAGCTACTGTTTGGGTTCGCCTTCCGTCTTAAATAAATGCGCAGCATCACGTGTACCCGTGGGTGCACAAATTGTAACATATTTGTCTGCTTAAGTGGGTGTCACGTAACTAGCATGTGTGTGTGAGAGAGATTCTGAAAGACAGAGTGCGTGTGTGCGACTCTACTCTTCGGACATGTACTCAACCTTTTGCATCGGGATATAAGTATAATGGTATTTACTTTAGCTAGTGATTTATGTCGCCATGTTAACGTGGTTGTGTCAAAAAATGTCACTTCCTGCTCGTGATTTGCGTTATATAATTACAAGCAAGATTCTCGTGCATTGCACGGAACATCAATATGCATTTTTTTACAAAACACCTGTTGTGATTGACCCATGCAGGAGTAATCCCATGTGTAAAAACTAATGATATCTCGAGAATTTTATCGGAAAACTGGTATCTCGAGAATGTCATCGAAAAAATGAAAGATGAGAGATAAGGCGAGGAGGAGTGGAGCGTGGTGGTGACTGGTGGTCGGAATGGGCGGAGGCATGGGGATGGACGGCGCCGGCAGGCGGCAGCGGCCACCATGCATGCTAGATTGTTCCAGAGACTTATTCCTTTTTTAATTGCTGAGCAATGAGGTTGTGGGAGATAATGATGTGGAGAGAGGTGCGGGTATCTTTTGTAAAATTATCATAGTTTGCTTTCTATCCGTCAGATATAGATCATACGGTCTGTATTACAAGATGGCAGGCACACCATCATCGCCAACTCGTTTTTTATAAGGGTACAGATGATAAGTTTGCTGACTACTAAAGTAAAGTGGAATTTGTCCATGTTATGCAAGTAAATAAAGATGATTGTTTATCATACGGGTAAGGTTGGATGAAGGGTGGTAGGAACAAATGCTCCTCCTAGAGCATGCGTGTGTGAGATGGAGTCTTAATGTGTGTGGGGTGTGTGTGTGTGTGTGAGAGAGAGAGAGAGATGGAGTCTTAGTTTGTGTGTGTGTGAGAGAGAGAGATGGAGTCTTAGTGTGTGTAGGGAGGGTGGGTGGGTGTGCGTGCGTGCATGCGTGCGTGCGTGCGTGTGTGTGAGAGAGAGAGAGAGAGATGGAGTCTTAGTGTGTGTGTGTGGGGGGTGCGTGTGTGTGTGTGCGTGTGTGTGTGTCGCGGGGTCCTCTGTGGTGAATGTAATTTAAGTGTGCATGGCTTCATCATAGAGAGGTGATGTGTATGGCAGAGGCCACCAACAATGGGGTGCGAGAGAGAAAATGTCCGTAGAGAGGGAAGAGAAGGTGTGTGCGTGTGATAGGAGTCGACATCGAGAGAACGTGTTTGTTCGAGAGACACCGAGGAAGACTACTATATATCGATGGTGCATGTAGGCGGGAATTAAACAAAGGGATGGTCTTATTGGTTTCGGGGATATAGGTGAAGTGTGAGAGGGGGTAGCTAGAAGGAGATTGTTAAGTGTGAGTGTGTGTTTTACCCATCCAGGAAGAAGTTGTGTACACAAAAGAGGAGAATGATTCGATGTGCCGTTAGGATTGAGGGTAATTAACTACGTATGGAGACATAGAGACCTTGAACGTGCATGTGTGAGAGGTATACATGTATACGTGGGATGTGTGTGTGCGCGCGCGTATGATTGAGATAAAATAAAGAAGACATAAGTCATAAGATCAACGACATGGGAGTGACAGATCAGTATGACAATATGCATGCATGTGAGAATGCAGGGAAGAAGGCCCGACAATTGAGCATGTGTTTTTGTCTTTAAGAGATAGTGGTGTGGGCTGGAGCATGCATCTATGGTGAGCAGAGGGAGTGAGGCACAACGATTGTGCAAAAGAGATCAACCTATGAATGCATATGTATGGAGAGACATATATAGTGTGGGTGATAGGAAGCAAGACTCCGTGCGAGAAAGAAATGTTGACGGAGAAACTACAGATAGATACAGAGATGGAGATGCTAGCTAGAGGGACATCCGCTAGTTTGGGTGTTGGAGATGACCGCCGGGTGGTTCAGAGGGTGAAGTTATATATGTGTGTGAGAGGGCACTTGACTGCATGTAGAGAGAAACATATGTAGTGTGCGTGATAGGAATCAAGAGTGAGGGCGAGAAAGAAGGTTGATGGAGAAACAGATAAATAGAAAGATAAAGATGCTAGCTAGTGTGCGTTAGAGATAGGAGTCGAGTGGATCAGAAGGCTGAGTTATGTGTGTGGGTGTGAGAGAGATAGAGAGAGGGTGCATGTGAGTCACATACAAACAGATATCAGAGAGAAATGAGATCCCGAGAGACGGAGTTTTGTGTCTGCGAGAGAGAAAGATATTTCACAACGAGAGTGATAGCTAGAGAGACATATGAGGGAACGCAAGATATCTCTAGGGAGAGAGAGTGTGTGTGAGCGACATACAAGAGAACAATGGAGAAATATGAGACCCTGGGAGACAGAGTTTGTGTTTGTGTGTGAGAAAGAGATATTTAAGAGGAAGAGTCGTAGGTTCTCATATCTAAGGAGCGAAAGACATCTCTGTATGAGGGGTGTGCGAGTGGCACACATGGGAATAGTAGAGAGAAATGAGACCCCGGGAGACAAAGTTTTGTGTTTGTGTGAGAGAAAGAGATTCCACATGGAGAATCATAGTTAGAGACACATAGCAGGGAGCGAGATATACTTAGAGAGAGATAGAGTGATGAAGGTCGAGGGAGAGAGTACCGTCAGTGTGTTACGAAGATAAAAGATCATTGTCGACATACAAGTAGCACGAGAGATACCTGAGAGACGATGAATGCGTATAGGTCCAGAGAGATAGTCCTATATAAGCATGAGTGATAGCTATATGAGACGAATATCTGGATTAAAGGGGATTCAAATATTTAAACTGGAGATCACGACATCGATAATATCATAACGCAAATTGGTGTATCAAACATGCATATTCATTTGAATTTGGGCACACGTGTAATGTTATATAGTTTATCAATATTGGTGATCCATAGATTCTTTAATTACAAACAATGCATGGTTTATATGCAATTAATGTCTAAACGGGATTACACTATATGTTGCATGTGTGAAACACATTATACATGTTTGAGAAGTAAAAAAACCCGCATGAAACACACATTAATAGGAGACAGTTAGCGAGGAATGCATACATTGGATTTCAACATAAAGTGGTTTCAAATATTTGAAAATCCAAATTAATGGATACAACCTTATGAATCTGAGATCATGCCATTTCTAAACCATATTTATGTATAAATGGTGTTGTGTTTTTGAAAGTATATATATAAAAAGGATGTATATAGAATGTAATTCCAATTGAAAATGGATCCCGCCCGAAAAAATGGAAAACAAACGGGATTCGAATTGAGTTGGCACGGTAAACATGCACTCTGCAAAATTTGAACGAAGCAGGGAAAGTCGGAGTAACCGCCCGAAACCAAAATCTACGAGATGGAAATTACTACTGCCTATCCCTGCCACGCAAAGCATATATGCTGGATTTCTATAGGTTTTGATAGGGGTAGGTTTTTAATTTCACCCAAACGTGACATAACCGCCTCTCACCTGGATTCATACACGGTGGGCGCCAAAACACAGTGTGTCCTCGGCAGAAATTGACTCCCTCCCCGATTCATATTCATACACGGTGGGCGCCAAAAACAAACTCTTGTTGGCAAATATTCGATGTATGTGAGATTACCTTCCTATCCCCAACCGACTAATATTGCTGTGATGTAGTAGAAATTTGAAATGGGGGCTAAGTTTGTAAATTTCCTCGCATTTGAGACAAGCACACCCTGAATACATGGTTCCCCCCTTCCTCTCTACCTCCCTTTTCCCCATTCATACTCCGTGGGCGCCAAAACATCCTCTCCACCCCACCCTCCTCTGTCCGCCGCCGTCCGCCACCCCATCCACCGCCGTCCTCCTCCACCATGCCGGAGCTGATACCCCGACGCCGCCGTCCATTACAAGAGATCGACCTCTCTCATCCACGGCTTCGGACTGGGATCCTTGCATCCCGTACTCTTGCTTCATCCCCGCCGTCGTCCACCTTGCCGGCGCCGCTCCTACGACCGTCTCGTCCACCGCACCCCGCCGCCACTGTCTACCCTCCTAGATCTGCTTCCATGCTGCCGACAGCCATCCCTACCGCAGCACCGTCAAATTCTCAGCAGATGCATACACGGCGCCGCACCAGAGGCGGTACTCTTTCGTATCTACTCAACTTATTTATCACAGCAAGAAAATAGATCGCCACTGCTTTACTCTGATTTCTTGTCTTGGTTGCGAAGTTGCCTTTGTCCGTTTGCACCTTCAGATCCGCCATGGAACACTCAACACTATACTCCCAATGCTTATGGTTTTCCACTTTTATATTCCACACTAGTTAAATCACAGTAGACTAAATTTCAAAATTGGGTCAGTCAATTTTTTAGAGCTTGCCGGACTTCGCCGGTGCGAACGAAGGGGCTCGGGTGGTTGTCGGGCCTCGCCGAACAAAGAAAACTCGATGTGGGTGGGGGGTTGGGGCGGGGGTGGGGGTAGGGGTGGCGGAGCAACACAGGCGGTCGGGGCCGGTGGTCTGGCCGGCGGCCCGTGCAGTGTTCTGTATGGGAAGAATCAGAGGCGAGGAAGAAGATGGGTTAGGAGACGTAGGATCTTCATCCAACCACCTAAAATGGTCGAGAGACAGCTGGGAGTTGCATTCTTAATGCGCTCTGGTTCATCATGCATGGGCACTGCCCAACCAACATTTTATTATCCAAAATCTGCTTGCTCTTCTTTACCATGTTCCTCTTTTGTTCTTCTTTAATATGTACTCTCTCCGTTCCTAAATACAAGTCTTTGTATAGATTCCACCATGGACTACATATGGAGCAAAATGAGTGAATCTACACTCTAAAATGTATCTGGATACATCTGTATGTGATCCATAGTGGAAATCTCTACCAAGACTTATATTTTGGAACGGAGGGAGTATGATAGTAGTACATTATGTTCCTTGTACTGAAGATGAGTAGGGACATTTGCAGTGTAGAGGTCTATATGGTCAGTTGTGATGGACACTTTGAGCCTCTTTGATTCATAGGATTTTGTAAACATAGGAATAGGATTTGTAGTGACCTGTCCACTTGAATCCTATAAGAATAGCAAGGAAATGCAGGGAGCTGTGTCGCCTTTGAGAGTTACACTGTTATTAACAGTACCGCACCTTCACTTGAAGAGAGCTGGTATCCGAAGCCTTTCTAGCCGTACCGGCATTACTAGCACATATATTCCAGCAAGTTCCACTTTGCTGATTTTACTCTGATGCTTAAGGTTTTCCCGTTATATCTACACTATGATCTGTGTAGCTGCTTTGTGTCGCACTAGCAGCAGTCCACTCTTGAAGCTAAACACTACAATGACTTACAAAATTGGCACCAAGGCATTGAGTGCCATTCTGGATGTAATGAAACTCATACGCTCCCCACCTGTTGACTCTTGTTCAGAATATGATCCTAATAACTCTTTTTCAAAATTGCCACATATAGAGACACAGCATGGAATTGCTTTTCTTTGGGCGCTGTGATTCATCATGAGTGGGCAACCAACATTGTATGCAATGAAGCGGAACTTCAAGAATATGCTTCCTCTTCTGTTCTTTAACATGTTCCTCTTTGTTTATTCTATATTTAGTATGTACAGTATGTTCCTTGTCAGGAAGGGGCGCAGGGACATCTGCAGTCAACAGCTGATAGAGCTGGCCTGTACGTGATCGATAGGCTTTCAATTACTAGCGGCAATAGAACACCGTATTTTCAAGCCAGTTCCACTTTCCCGATTTATAAATCTTTTTTGATCGACAGGCTTTCAATTACTAGCGGCAATACAACACCGTATTTTCAAGCCAGTTCCACTTTCCCGATTTATATATCATGGTTATGGTGTACCCCTGTTATGTACACTAAGATCTGCCTAGTTGCTACGTGCTCTTGTTATCATGGTTTGGCAATAAACTCTCTGTATAGTATATTATGAACCTATCCTTACTTCTGGAGCCTATTTTTTGTGTACTTGTGCCAGATTATATAAATGCACGCACCATATTACAGCACACATGAGCTCTCTCATCAGAATCCAGTGATAGCACACAAGTGTTTACAGGGGCGCCCCTATATTAGAATATCGTCTGCATTACAAAGATAATCTCACAACTATTTATGTTTTCATGGTTCTCAGATATTATACGCAATTACAGTGAATATCAGAATCCGCGCATAAGAAGAATATTGTGGAACACTACAATGACTTACAAAATTGGCACCAAGGCATTGAGTGCCATTCTGGATGCAATGAAACTCATACGCTCCCCACCTATTGATTCTTGTTCAGAATATCATCCTAATGACTATTCTAACCTCGAGGAGTCAAAGGCAGATGGCCTGTCCTGTTCACCCATCAAGGTGCCTGTTCTAATTTGGCAAGGTTTTATTGATTGCGCGTATATTGCATATGATGTCTTGCATTTCTTCTACTTTGTTGCATAGCCATCTTCTTAGTTTACTCATCATATAACTCGAGATGCCATGCCCATCCATTATCAATACATATTCCATCTGTCATCATACCATATTTTTTCACTCAAATGATGTTCTTGTGCATAATACATCAAAAAGGAAGAGGGTAAGTGACGAACCTAAAGGAGCACCAGCAAAGTCCTTGAAAAACATTGTGGTGTCGGAGAAATCAGACAGCGCCCCACTTATATTGGCTGTACAACCAGTGACACAAAACGTAGGACCGACTCGAGCAGACTATACCCATACTTCATTGGCCACACCACTAGCCCCATCACACAGGACCTGCACTCTAGCAAAAGGTATACCAATTTCATTTGCCATAGCACCAGCTGTACCACAGAAAAATCCCACTCCAGCAAAAAGTACAGCAAGTCCACAGGCCGAAGACCTATCCCAACTGCAGAGACGGACAATTCCTGCAGATTGGAACCCCATTCCATTTATTCCCAGTTTAAAAGACAATGCTTTCAATGTTGTTAGGGACTACATGCATATATTCCCATCATGGGAAGATTATAGTGAAGACAAACACCATTTTCACATCTTCCTGTCCAACTTACGTGTAAGTGCTATTATTCATGGTTATTATTTTTCCTGTTTTCTGCTGATTGAACACATCCATGATTTACATTACATTGTTGTAACTAGGCAAGGGTCAATCTGGATAGTCATGATGAGCAAAGCTTGTTTGTGCTTTTCAAGGAAGCATTGCAGCAGTATCGATGTTACCAGAGGAAATCACACTTTGATGGCAAGTCTATAAATGAATTTCTGGTGAAGTCTCCTGTGCTAAATTTAGAAGACGTTGAATGGAAAACCTTGTTATGCACTAGTCTTGTTCCCAGGATGAGGTACTGTCTATGAAATCACATGAAAATTTGAACTTCTACTTTTCCGCATGTGCCTTACGGATCTTTTTTGCAGGAAATCTGCTCGAAGAAGAATTCCGGTTTGAAAAGAACGACAGGATATCGCAAATATGCTGCCCGCTGCTTTGCTCTTGTTAGTACCTGTTGTCCTGTATCACTGTACTTGCATACATACCTGGTTCATTATGTGACATCAGTATGTATGATAGCTTGCTTATCAATTGTTCGCTCCAAATTATCTGATCTGTATGAATGGTTACATTAGTGTAGAATATATCCAATGCCAATGAATTTTTTTAGCTCTGCATTGTTCTTGTAAGTACATGTTGTCCTTTATCAGTGTACTTATATTGACAGGTAGTTGTTCATGTACCATCACTCCGCAGCTTATTTTCCTTTGCCCTCCATTTTCTACACATCAGATCTATATTTTCTCTTACCATAAGGTTGGTACTGAAGATGTTTAGCTGTGCATTGCTCTTGGCTGTGCCTTTTGCCTGTATCCCTGCACATACATTTATAGCTACTTGGTTATGTAGCATCACTCTTCATCTTATCTTAAATATTCTCCATTTTTTTTGTATATTATCACATCTATATTTACTCTTAATAAAATGTAGAATAAAGGCAATGCTTATGAAGAAGATTTTGTGGTCATCTTGAATTGCCCCCCCCCCCATCAGCATGGACAAGGGCTTTATAGAGCCTATCTTCACCAGTAATGTAAGTTTGTCCTTCTCACGCCTTCAAACTTTGTTGTGTATATTTGGTTAGGCATGACTGCAACAGCTGTTTATTTTTGGTGTTTGCATCAAATTGCATGTTTAAAGTTTATTATGTAGTTCATAAATAAAAGTTTGTCCTTCTCAATTTAAGTTTTCAGTTGTACAACCAAGTTCCTTCTTCGTACCATGTAAATTAAACTATACAGAACAAGTGATCTTGTTTTGCACAGCATGTATGCTTCTGTTCTTCATCCGTAATCCAGTGGTACCCACTACAGCACAATGTCATATTCTGCAATGTCTTAACTATGAACAATGTCATATCATTCTACTATTATTTAAACCGTCTCTTTATTTGCCAATCTGAAATGGGATAAATTGACAGCACACTAACCATTGATACTTATGAGTTCTTGATCTGTAATCCAGTGGTGTCGTGAAGCTGCCAACTCCTTCACAATGTCATTTCCTGCCATCTCTTGACCTGTACCATATTGTGTGAGTGCAATTTTAAACGGTGTCACTTTATTCGTCAGTAAGAAATGTGATGAATTGTTAGCACTGATACTTTTATGTGCAAAACCTGTCATCTGTCTACTTGTTTATCTTTCAGAGTGAGGAAGATATAAGTGTTGAACCAGCACAGTCTCATCATCTTGCTCAGCTGCTTACGCTGCAGCTCGCCAGCAGGGCTAACCTTTCTTGAACTCTATTGAAGCGATGTTGGTTTTGTATATTATTTTGTCAGCGTGTTTATTTGCACTGGTGGCGATCTTTGATGCCCAGTGTATGAAATTTGTTGTCTGCTTGTGCTTTATTATCATAGTGGCGAACTTTGATGCCCAATGGATGTAATATGCCGTAATTTCTTTATTTTATAGTCTAGGTCTTTTCTTATTCACAATTATGCAGTTATTTTACTGTATATATATCCTGTCTTCACAGTAAACCGACCAACCGTAAAATTACGATACATAATCGAGCCGTCATGCAATCACGATGTATGATCCGCATCATGGGCCCCGTCATCTTGGTCCGTTAAAAGGCCAAAAGTAAACTGGCCCACTAGTAGATTAGGGCCTTTAATAGGCCGAGTAACCCCCGGCCCTCTTTTCGCAAGAAAACTCAATGGGCTTTTAGGAGGCTGAGAAGTAGGTTGGGCCTGAAACGTGCCAAACAGCTCACGGGCCGACAGCAGCCCGAAATGGAACCCGGCCCATGATTCTGCGAATCAAATCACAGGCTTTTAATAGGCCAAATTTGTATCGGTCCTTGTTTGGCCCAATCAGATATCGGCTGTGAGTAGGCCGGATGCAAATCGGGCCATAGTTAGGCCCAACTATATGACGGGCTTTTAATAGGCCGAAATTAATATAGGGCTGAAATGTTAAACAGGCCCTTAGCAGGCCAAAACTAATATTAGGCCGAATTACTAAATGGGCCTTTAGCAAGTGGGCCCAAAAGCATAGCGTCCAGTTGACGGGCCAAATCTGATATGGGCCATAATTGAGCCTGAAGCCTCTTAAAGGGCCGGACCTGATCTAGGCCGTGATTTGGCCCAGAACGTGGTAGGCTTTTAACTAGCTGGATCTCATATGGGCCATTATTAGGACCGGAACGTGTCAGGCCATTAATGGACCGGATCAAATATGGGCCGACATTTGGCCCAAAACATGGCAGCTAGTTAATGGGCCGGCCCAAAAAACTTCTGTGATGATAACTTTTGACAGCACAGGTATGACTATCTTGATTCTGTCATAAAATTATCATGGATGTACATGCATGACAAAAAACATGACCTACTATGACAAACACGTATCATCACGGAAGTGTATTTCTTTTGTAGTGTTTACGAACTATTTTGTTCATATATATGCTTAAATAATACCCAGGTTTTCAGCAAAGATCATGACTAACCATGCAAAGGATAACTCTTAGAAATTGTATTCACTCATATCAATGGCATAATCAACTAGAGAGCAATAATAAAATGTTTCAAATGCAAACACTTTTTCAAAACGATAATGACATAATATGACAATAATGGTATCTCGCTAGCCCTTCCTGAGACCGCAAAAAATAAATGCAGAGCACCTCCAAAGTTCAAGCAACGACTAAACATTATAATTCATGGTAGAAGAGACCCAGCCATGATGCACCCAACATTAACTATACACAATGCATGAGAATAAAAACTCTCAGGTCTAGTGCTTGTTTTAGAAGGTAATGACTCAATAATAAAAGTAAAATAACATAAAAGTAAATAGATAGGCCCTTCGCAGAGGGAAGCAGGGAATTGCAGAGGTGCCAGAGCTCATAGCTTAAAGAGGGTTTTTACGGTACTCTATACTGCTACCGGGGAGGGAGCAGTATATGTGTAATCCCACCGTTGATTTTGACGGATAGTACATACATTTCTGGGTCAAAAAACTTATGCTGAAAACTATTCTTGTTCACAAAGGGAATTTCTCTGGTGGACCAATACTTCTGAATGCATCGTGCATGCCGATGATAGCGGCGGTGACGACCAGGACACAAGCATGTTGAGCCATGCCTGGGTGAGCATTCTAGCACACGACGTGGTTGTCGACCTCATAGCAAAGGCAGATGAGCAGTTGCACGTCTCGCGAGATGCGGCCAAAGTAGAGCAGTACTAAAATGCAAAAAGACTACCATGAACATAGCGAGGGCATGCTTAACACGAACTAGCACGAGGTTCCGCCACGCTCCGACACTCACCCAGTCGCAGCTCTTCGGGCGTCAGAAGACCATCACGTCATGCACATCCTGGACTCGTCGACAGTGAGCTCGTCTGCAGCGCAGGGTGGTTTGGCATGCGCTTCCACCATGCACGAGGCACAATAAGCGTGAAGCTAGGGTGAGGATGGGACGCATGACGACGGGCCATAACGTCATAACCGTAGAAGCATCGGTCCACGATCACGGCGGATTGAGGGAAGCAGCCCTGCGGGCATGCGGTCGAAGAGCAGAGGAGCGCCTGGGGGCGTCTTCCGGAGATGCAGAGAGTCACCGATTTGACAAGGAGAACGGGTGGGTCGAGTCGATCAATCTCGCCGGGCAAAGACTGTGATCTCCCCATAATGAACTGCAAGCACGTATAGCGGTGGACGAGAGACACACAATACTAGCTATACTGTTGATCCGGTTTCACCAGTACAAATATCTAACTGCCCTTGGATCTTTGCCATTGGACATCATGTATTCAATACAGGGTACCATAAAAGAGCTCTAGCTTAAATCAGAGATAAATATAATTTTGGGAGGCAGACCTTTCCTCTCAACATTACGACCAAGAGTTTTCAATATCTTCCATGCTAAACACATTAGCGGCGGTTCCCAAGCAGTAAAAGTAAAGTTTACTCCCCCTCCACCAACACACACAAGCCTTGGCTAGCAAAATGCTTGGGTGCCCTCCATACCAACAACAGCCCGGGGGAGTTTGTTTTATTATTATTGCAATTTTGATCATGGGACTGGGCATCCCGATTACTGGCCCCTCTCGTGCAAGGACGAGTGAATAAACACTCATCATGAGAATAACCCGCTTAGCATGGAAGATACTGACCACCCCCAGTCGCTGCATGAGCGGCATGGCACACAAAACAGATGTTCATTTTAAATTTAAGAGATGGCACATGCAAATTTACTTGGAACGGCAGAGTAATATCGCATATAAAGGTGGAAATAGTGGACTCATCTGGAATAACTTTGGTTTAAGGATTTGGATGCACAAGCAGTATTCCAGCTTAGTATAGGCGAAGGCTAGAAAATACTCCCTCTGTTTCAGAATATAAGGTGTATTGATTTCCGTGCAAGTCAACAATTCGAAAGTTTGACCAAGATTATAGAATAACATAACAACATCTATAATATCCAATAGATAAAATATGACACTACTTGTCATCATGAATCAAATGATATAAATTTTGTATTGTGGATATTGATATATTTTTCTGAAATTTGGTCAAACATGCACTCGTTTGACTTTTGAAAAAACAAATACTCCTTATATAAAGGAATGGCGGGAGTAGGTTGAGAAGCAACCAGCTAGAGAGCGAAAACGGTCATAAACATGCATTGTGAATAATTAACATTGAATACTAGCATGAGTAGGATATAAACACCATTAACATAAATATCATGGAGGCTATGTTGGTTTTGAATCAACTGCATGTCTGAACATGTGCCAAGTCAAGCCACTCAAAACATTTAGAGGAGGATACCATATCATCATACTACATCACAACCATTTTAATGTATGTTGAAATCTAAAACAAATCATTATCCACTCCTAGCTACTTAAGCAAGGCATGGGCAACTATAATCTCTAATTGTCATCATAAACATGTTTGACCATAACAAGCTAAATCATGGATATTGAGTTAAACATATTTACAAAACCAAAAACAAGTTGAGTTCATACCCTCCTTTCTTTGCCACAGTCACTTCATCAAATATCGTCATTGTTGCCTTTCACTTGCACGACCAAATGATACGAAAATAATATAGTTCAAGAGTGTCGTGGACTAAGCTGGAATCTGCAAACATTTTATTCAAAGGAGAAGACAAGGTAATATGGGCTCTTTGGTAGATCAACAATAATGCATATGAGAGCCACTCAACATTTTCATCGTTGACTTGTCCTTAGTATGACTCAAGAAAATAAAAGAATTTCAGAGAAACACAATGAAATATATTTGGAGTTTTTAGTTTCTTTTTGAAGAAAGCAAACAACAAAAAAGAAAAGCAAAAATGAGTAAAACTATGTACACGAGAAAGCTCCCAAAAGGCCAAAGAAGAAATGGGAAATCATTTTGGGTTTTCTTTTAATACTACAACTAATTAAACTAGAAATAAAAACCGAAAGGGAACAAGATATGTTTTTCGATTTTTTTCAAAGTTTTTCAAACATACAAAAAGAAAGCGAGAAAATAAATCTAACATGGATCATACAATGAAAATGTATGCACATCGACAACTAGAATGAAATGTGTGAACATGAATGCAATGTCGGTGGAAATACGTACTCCCCCATGCTTAGACTTTTGGCCAAAGTTGGTCTATGGCCATCCGTAATAGCCGTCCGGTCCCATGTGAAAATCGTTTTAGAAGTGAGGAGAGGAAAACGAGAGGGAAATGGCGGATAATGTAATGCAACAGATGAGAGTTTTATGATGGGTACTTGGTATGTCTTGACTTGGCGTAGATCTCCCCGGCAACGGCGCCAGAAATTCTTCCTGCTACTTCTTGAGCTTGCGTTCGTTTTACCCTTGAAGAGAAAGGGTGATGCAGCAAACTAGAGATACATATTTCCCTCAGTTTGAGAACCAATGTATCAATCCAGTAGGACACAATGCACAAATCACCAATACCTGCACAAACAATCAAACAACTTGCACCCAACGCGATAAAGGGATTGTCAATCCCTTCACGATCACTTGCATAAGTGAGATCTGATAGAGAAAGATGAAACTAAACAAAAGGTAAAGTAAATATTTTTGGTGTTTTTGGTTTATAGATCTAAAAATAAAAGATTGCAAAATAGTAGATCAGAAACTTATATGATGGAAAATAGAACCGGGGGGCATAGGTTTCACTAGTGGCTTTTCTCAAGATAGCATATAATACGGTGGGTGAACAAATTATTGTCGAGCAATTGATAGAAAGCACAAAATTATGACGATATCTAAGGCAATGATTATGAAATATAGGCACCACGTCCATTTCAACTAGACCGAAACGATTCTGCATCTAATAGTATTACTCCACACATCAACCGACTCCTGCCTGCATCTAGAGTATTAAGTTCATGAAGAACAGAGTAACACATTAAGTAAGATGACATGATGTAGAGGAAGAAAGTCAAGCAATATGATGTAAACCCCATCTTTTTATCCTCGCTGGCAACAATACAATACGTGTCTTGCTGCCCCTACTGTCACTGGGAAAGGACACCGCAAGATTGAACCCAAAGCTAAGCACTTCTCCCATTGCAAGAAAAACAAATCTAGTTGGCCAAACCAAACTGATAGTTCGAAGAGAATCACAAAGATACCAAATCATGCATAAAATAATTCAGAGAAGATTCAAATAATATTCACAAGTAAGCTAATCATAAATCCACAATTCATCGGATCTCGATAAACACACCGCAAAAGAAGATTACATCGGATTGACCTCCAAGAACATCGAGGAGAACATGGTATTGAGAATCAAAGAGAGAGAAGAAGCCATCTAGCTACTAGCTATGGACCCGTAGGTCTAAGGAAAACTACTCACGCTTCATCGGAAGGGCAATTAATAGGTTTGATGTAGAAGCCCTCCATGATCGAATCCCCTCTGGCAGGATGCCGGAAAAGGCCCCAAGATGGGATCTCATGGGTACAGAAGGTTGCGGCAGCGGAGAAGTGTTTTCGTGGATGCTTATGGTGGTTCGAGGATATATGTGAATAAGGAGGAAGAATTAGGTCAGGGGAGTCACGAGGGGCCCACAAGGCAGGGGGCACCCTACCCCTGTGGGCGCGCCCTCCACCCTTGTGGCTGCGTCGTGGCTCTTCTGACTTGATCTCCAAGTCTCCTGGGTGTCTTCTGGTCCATGAAAAATCATCGCGAAGGTTTTATTCCATTTGGACTCCGTTTAGTATTCCTTTTCTGCGAAACTCAGAAACAAGGAAAAATAGAAACTGGCACTGGGCTCTAGGTTAATAAGTTAGTCCCAAAAACAATATAAAATAGCATATTAATGCATATAAAACATCCAAAACAGATAAAATAATAGCATGGAACAATCAAAAATTATAGATACGTTGGAGACGTATCAAGCATCCCCAAGCTTAATTCTTGCTCATACTCGAGTAGATAAATAATAAAAACAGAATTTTTGATGTGGAATGCTACCTAACATATTTATCCATGTAATTTTTCTTTATTCTGGCATGAATATTAAGATCCATAAGATTCAAAACAAAAGTTTAATATTAACATAAAAATAATAATACGTCAAGCATACTAACAAGGCCATTATGTTTTCTCAAAATAACATGGACAAAGAAAGCTTATCCCTACAAAATCATATAGTCTGGCTATGCTCCATCTTCATCACGCAAAATATACAAATCATGCACAACCCCGATGACAAGCCAAGCAATTGTTTCATACTTTTGATGTTCTCAAACTTTTTCAACTTTCACACAATACATGAGCGTGAGCCATGGACATAACACTATAGGTGGAATAGAATATGGTGGTTGTGGAGAAGACAAAAAGAGGGAGATAGTCTCACATCAACTAGGCGTATCAACGGGCTATGGAGATGCCCATCAGTAGATATCAATGTGAGTGAGTAGGGATCACCATGCAACGGATGCACTAGAGGGATAAGTTTATGAAAGCTCAAAAAGAAACTAAGTGGGTGTGCATCCAACTCGTTTGCTCATGAAGACCTAGGGCAATTTGAGGAAGCCCATCATTGGAATATACAAGACAAGTTCTATAATGAAAAATTCCCACTAGCATATGAAAGTGACAACATAGGAGACTCTCTATCATGACGATCATGGTGCTACTTTGAAGCACAAGTGTGGAAAAAGGATAGTAACATTGCCTGTTCTCTCTTTTCTCTTTTTTTTCTTTTATCTTTTTTTATTTGGGCTTCTTTGGCCTCTTTTATTTTTTAAAGTCCGGAGACTCATCCCAATTTGTGAGGGAATCATAGCTTCCATCATCCTTTCCTCACATGGGACAATGCTCTAATAATGATGATCATCACACTTTTATTTACTTACAACTCAAAAATTACAACTCGATACTTAGAACAAAATATGACTCTATATGAATGCCTCCGGCGGTGTACTGAGATGTGCAATGAATCAAGAGTGACATGTATGAAAGAATTATGAACGGTGGGTTTGCCACAAATACGATGTCAATTACATGATCATGCCAAGCAATATGACAATGATGAAGCATGTCATAATAAATGAAACGGTGGAAAGTTGCATGGCAATATATCTCGGAATGGCTACGGAAATGCCATAGTAGGTAGGTATGGTGGCTGTTTTGAGGAAGGTATATGGTGGGTGTATGGTACCGGCGAAAGTTGCGCGGCACTTGAGAAGCTAGCAATGGTGGAAGGGTGAGAGTGTGTATAATCCATGGACTCAACATTAGTCATAAAGAACTCACATACTTATTGCAAAAATCTATTAGTTATCAAAACGAAGTACTACGCGCATGCTCCTAGCGGGATAGATTGGTAGGAAAAGACCATCGCTCGTCCCCGGCCGCCACTCATAAGGCAGACAATCAATAACTAAATCATGCTCCGACTTCATCACATAACGGTTCACCATACGTGCATGCTATGGGATCACGAACTTTAACACAAGTATTTCTACAATCCACAATTCCGCTTTCGGTCTACGAGGTACATGGACACACTCTCCTCATTGATATGCTTCTCCTACATAGATCTTGCGTGATCGTAGGAATTTTTTAAATTACAACGATCCCCAACATATATAGGTGGAAGAATTAGGTCAGGGGAGTCACAAGGGGCCCACAAGGCAGGGGGGCACCCTACCCCCCTGGGCGCGCCCTCCACCCTTGTGGCCGCCTTGTGGCTCTTCCAACTTGATCTCCAAGTCTCCTGGGTGTCTTCTAGTCCAAGAAAAATCATCGCGGAGGTTTTATTCCGTTTGGACTCCGTTTGGTATTCCTTTTCTGCGAAACTCAAAAACAAGGAAAAAAACAGAAACTGGCAATGGGCTCTAGGTTAATAAGTTAGTCCCAAAAATAATATAAATAGCATATTATGGCATATAAAACATCCAAAACATATAATATAATAGCATGGAACAATCAAAAATTATAGATATGTTGGAGATGTATCATGTGTGCAATGCAGGGCATACGGTTGATCCATACGAACTGTTTGCGATGAGACAGAACAACATAAACGGTTAGCCAGATCAAGGTGTGTGTGATATACGGCATACGGTTCACTCGGACGAACTGTTTTCGATTAGGGAATGCAATAGAAACGGTTCAACTTAATGAGATGTGTGTTATATGCGGCATACAGTTCACATAGATGAACTGTTTGCGATGAGCCAAAAGAAAACGAACGAGTCGTGTAAACAAGATGTGTGTGATACACGGAAAATAGACCACTCGGATGAATTGTTTGCAATGAGAAATTATAACACAGAAGGTTGCTACAGTTAATTCGTGTGCGATTCTGTATGTACAAAAAACTTTGAAAATGCAAACTAGTTGCTTGCGGTGGCTAGGAGTATCGCACACGATGCGACTGCGGGTACTCGTGTACAATGATTAGTAAGTTACACATACGTTTCCTTGTTAACACGTGTGTGAATTTGCAATATGGGCAATTACTATGCAAATGCCTTCTGGACATTGGTGTTGATCACCACGTCCAAAACATGGACGTCCTCTACTCTACCACTCTACCAGGCACATGCATAAACTCAACGAACTGTGTACGATACTAATACTTTCCATGAAAATTGAAGAACTTGGCTAACAACATTTGAGTAACACTATTCGACAAAAGGAGGATCTTTGTAACACGGTTTTGACAACCAAATGGTCCATATCTACATACTTAACATAATAACAACTATCACATTTTAAGAGGCTGAGGGCCAACAACCATATGGTCCATATCTACATACTTAACATAGTAATAGCTAGCACGTTTTAAGAGGCTGTGGGCCAACAACCACAACTATCCGCTAGAAGCAGCTTGATCACGGCGACTCGACATCTTGTCAATGAAAAGGAAGAACCCTCATGTGTCTTGGTAGAGCATGAGTAGAATAGTGTCTCCAATTTTCCAATATGGATGCATTGTCACGACAAGCGAGAACTTGTTGATTTGAATGGTTCCATTTCTACAGGAAATGCAGTACCTTGCAATCACTTTGGTATTATTGGCAAGCACAAGTGTAATTTGACCTTGCCGGAAAAACGATCCAGGAGCTACAGCGGGCAATTTCTGTTGAAATGTAGAATAAAAACCAATTGTAACATATCGTTGAAGATATATATAGTTTATGAGCATCAACAGAAAATAAGACTTTGTACCAGTATTTTGTGCACACAATTGGTCTTGTTCAATGTGTGCACCATAGGAATAATTAATCCTTTCCGAAATCCAGCGTTCGTACATTGTGCTATCTCTGTCAGATTATTAAAGAAATTATGACATGCTTCAAGTCCTTCCAGTGAAATTTGGTACACTTAGTAACATACAGATCGTTAACTATGCATCCAACATATCCTGCTTAAAAGGTGGAAAGGTATTGTTTATTCAGAACATGGCAGAAGAATATATAATGCATATAAATTGGTAAATAGAATTTATTACTGCCTAGGAACGGAATCAGAAAATGATATCACAATTGGTTGCTTAAATAGTGATCAATTAGTTAGAACAAATACCCGATTTTGCTAAGTAATATGCCAGCATAGAGAAAGTTGAAAGCACACTAACCTCGATCAGACTTTGATCACCTGATGACGTCGGGAAGGAAACATCCATGTTAATTAGACCAGACTGTGGTGCACGCACTAGAATTTTATTGCCAGTTTTTAGTTCATAACACTTAGAAATTTTTCTCCAAAGGTCCGCATCAAAATAGGAGTGACCATCTTTATCAAGTTTTATGCTAACTGTCATTGTAAATACATGTTGCATTGTCAATATGACATCCATGGAGTCATCAACAAACTAAAGCCCAAGATTTCCTTCTACTCTTGTTCTTGCAAAGCAAGGGATGTACTGCTTGAAATGAAAATTAAGATTGTAAATTAGATATATTGAAATAATAGAGCAAAATGCAAATATGGGAGTAACTGATAGAACAGATCAATATATAGTTGAAAGCAAAGTACAAAAATATATAATTAAAAATGGATAATGTAAAAAATATTTGATGCAAATATGAGAGTAACTGAATGAACAATACATCATAAATTTGCCTAATATAGGGGAAAAATCGGCTTCGACATCTAAGTTGCACGTGGCACCATAACTTCTATCCAAATGTAGCAATAGACGGTATATGTTCACAAATTTAGGCCATGCCGATCGTGGTAGGATGAGATTGAACATAACGAGCGCTCCCTGAAGTCATCTAGAATGGTGAGATAGAACTTCGTTTTCGACTGGCCGTGACCACACTTGCCCGATTTATGCTCGCACTATGGACACATGAACGAAAACCCTCGAATCAGCTAGAAGAAAAGTGAATCCACAGCAATTTTCGCGTGTTGATTAACAGCGACAGACGGACTATGATAAGAGATGAGTGAATATTTTGCTAAATTGATTACCTTCTCAATGAGAAAAATCCCCGGCCCAATCCCACAGAAAATCCCAATCGACCAGAGTCAAGAATGTTGGTGCAAGTCGGTGCAGATAGGCGGCGGCAAGCGGTAGGGGAGAAATCCCATGTCGTTTGGAGCGCGACCTCCGCCCGCCGAGGACAGCCATTGAGCTTAGGGTGGCTGCTGCGATAGAATTTGATGAGGTGCAGAGTTGCGGAGGAGTCTGCGGTGAGTGGGTGGGGACGAAGTGGGCGAGGGTTTTCTTTTTCCTTTTGCATGTGTGGGTGAACACACACGGTTCGCAGAGGCGACGGAGATGAATTGTGTGTGATATTAAATCACCAAGATTGAAGGGCAATCCGAATTTCCTTTGTTCTTTGTCCATGCGTATTTTCAACGATAAACATAAGCCATGCAAATCACTGTGTTCAAACTTTGCACTTTTCCGGGTTCATTTACCATATTTAGGGGATTATGTGCATTTTCTAGGCATTAACGCACATAATTCAAATTCAAACAATCCATGCATGAAAAGGTGCATGAGAACGGTCTGGAAAACAATGCTCGTGCTATTTAGTAAATTATCATGCCTTTTACAAGGAATGGGCAGAGATTTCACGGACATGTGTGGCAATAGTTAACCATAAACACATCATTTATTTGGTTTTTGAACTATGGAAAAATGAAATACATGCTTCAAAAACATGACGGCTGGCATGGTGCCATGGTATGGCCTTGCCATGCCATGGTAAAAATTTGAGAAGGTTTGGCTAATGTCGTTGTAACAGCCTGGCTTTTGGCCCTTTTCTTTTTCTTTTGATTTATTTGGTTTTTGATCTGTTTTTCTTTTTGGAGTGGTTCCGTGGCCATGTCACCTGGGAAATCATCAACATTTCCTCTCCCAAGTGACTTATCATTCTCAAAAGTTTCCCAAGAGCATTCCATTTCCATTCTAGCCCAAACCCTAAAATTCTTTTCTCAGGAATATTCCTTGTTCTATTAAAGGAATAACCATGTCTGCCCTAGGTTGTGAAGCAACCTATATTTCTGTCACTCCCAAAAATCCCAATAAATTCTCATAATTTCTTTGTGTCATATGTTTCTCAAATATGGCCAAACTTTCCTGCCCTAGCCCAAAAATAATTCCCCAATTATTATTCTTCATTTCTGTCCAAAGTGGCACTTTGTCAAGGAAGTGTCATTTATCCTTTCTTAATTGCTTCCAAACTTTTTGGGCATTCTCTTATGTTCAAATAATTGCCCCATGCCAAAATTCAACTTTATTTGGCTAGCCAATCTTCCTCGGCAATTTTTCAAAGTTTCTGTCAAACAGAAGCCATTGTGAAGGAAGTACTAGCTAGGAGTTTCCAAATGAGTTGAAATTTTGCACACTCCTTAATGTGCTAATATTAGCACACCCCTCCAAGTTTCAGCTCCATCCTATCATCTATGTGAGCACATCATCAAATCTTTGATTCTGCTAATATTTTCAGGTTGTGAAGCAAGTATAATTTTTATTGCTTCATTAATTATCAGAAATTACTAGATTGTTCTCCTATCAACATAACATCGCTGCACAAAATTTGGGACCATTTCATCAAGCCATTATTTCTCCAAAAAATTTGCAAGTTTCTGGTCAGTGAGGATGGCTGTGAAAGAAGTACCACTTTGGCTTGTCCATTTGGTATGAAATTTCTACAGCATATTCTTATGACCAAATCATGATGCCTTGCCCAATTTCAACCCAAGTGGCCACACCATGTGAGTGCATCATCCAAATCTTGATTCTGGACCAAATTTTGGGGTTATACAGCAACTATATTAGTTTGTGCTCCATTATGCTCCAAAACCTCCAGGATCATATTCCTTCCGTAGTTAATCATCCCAGACAACACCATTTGACCCAATCAGTTTCCTGTTGATCAGCAGTGCTCTGCGAAGTTTGATGCAGTAAACTTCAAAGCTTAGTTACCATTTAACCATAGCACCCCAGATCAGGCCATGGCATCATAAATGCTCCATGTTGGAAGAACATAGCGCTAGACACCATTTACTTGCCTCTCGTGAGCTCCCTGTGCATTGTCCCGTGGGGACTGCGCAGCTGGCAAGCCTGTGCGCACGCTCTGTGCGCAGTGGCCACGTCCAGCGCGTCATTTCTGCTTCGTCCGTTCCCCTCTCGTCGTCCTAGCACGCGTGAGCATGTCCCTTGGCTTCACCTCATCATCGCTGTTCCCCTAGACCCCTCTCTCCCTCCACCCGCTTCCTCACTGACGCAAGCCGCCGCGCGCCCACGGGCGAAGAAAGGCGGTTTGCCTCTGTTCGTCACCGTCGTCACCCCCCCCCCCGTGCTCCGTTGGCCTTCTCCTCCTTGTGAGAACTTCCACCGCTCCTCCTACGTCGTCTACCTCCGAGCTCGCGAGCGTGGGCACGCGTCCGCGGCGCCAGCTCGACCCCCACCTCCCCGCCTATATAAGGCCGTCCCGGGCGTGTTTCTCCTCGCCACTCAACCTCACTCACTCCTCTAGCCCTCCCCGACCCCTTCCCTGAGCTTAAAGAGCTCCCGAGCCCTCCAATGGCCAACTCGGCCGCCGACAGCCTCTACTTCGACTTCGGCAAGCTAGGCCTCCCCTCTCAACTTTAGCACCACCACCCGCCTCCTCCTTCACCAGTACGCCGTCCCCTTACTCCCCTCCTCCTCCGATGGTCCATATCCCGAGTTCTTCATCGTCAGAGACGCCGCCCGCTAGCGTCGGAGTTCTTCTCTTCTCGATCCTCTCCGGCGGCTGTGCTCTGTGGGGATGGTTGCACCTCATTGCCTTGGTCGCGCCGGTGGCCGGAGCACTCCATGAGGTTGCCGGAGCAGCCGACAGCCGTCGTCGGAGTTCCTCTGCCTCGGCCAGGTGTGGGCGCGAGCGAGGAGAAGAAGGAGACGACGCCCCCACCTGCCAGCTGGCCGTGGGCCCCGCGCGTCAGCCACACGCATAGTCCCCACCCCACCACGTCAGATAAGTGGCAACGTACTTCCGATGATTACGCTTTCTTTTTCCGGAAAGCGTGTTTTGCTTCTCCTTCACCATAGTACGTTATCTTTTACTAAAAACGAACTTCTTTCTGTTTCAGCCCGGAATGCGTTTCCCCGAGGCAAAGGCGTATTTATGTGAAGTACGCGTTTTGTTTTTCCAGCCGAGGGCCTGTTTGTGATGCTTTTATTTACAAATGGGTCCCTGGCAGAAAAACTATCATATCTTTTTGCTCCTAACTCTAAATGAGTGAATCCAAATCCCACCTCTTCGTTTCGTCGAGCCCGTTCTGTTGGTGTCATTTTCACCATGTTTTAATATTCAATAAATGCCCATTTTGTCCTTGCCTTATCCAGCCCTCTCTGGGGGAGAACGTTTTCAGGCGATTCTTTCCGTGAGCTTCTCGCACTTTCTTCCGATGAGTCCTTCCATACCAGGCAAGCCACACCCTCCATTTGCATGATTGCAATGTAGTGACATGGTTTAAATTATTTAAACTTTTTTTAAATCTTGCTTTAGCTACATGTGATCTTGTTCGTGGCATTTCCCGAAGTATTGTTTTGATCTTGCTATTGCCATGATATTGCTTGGAGTTCTAGGAGTAATATTTTGTAGCTTGTGAGGATGTCATGTTGCCTTTGGATTAGTAGTGGATTTTATGATTATTTTCATGGTGGTATTTGATATTATGCTTTGGAGTATTAGTTTGGATGTCGTGTTGCCTTTGGATTATTAGTGGCTAGTATTATTTTCATCATGATGCTAGTTGATATTATGGTTTGGAGTATGATGTTGGAGATGATGCTTGCATGTGGATCATAGTTGGATAGCTAGTTCTTGATATTTGAGTAGTAGTATTATCGTTCTTGGATTCACCATGATAGAAGTGTTATGCTATCCTCGGAGTATTTTGGTATGATGATATTATGCTTTGGATTATTTGTTGGATATTGCTATGACTTGGATTACAGGTTGATAGATGATATCGGAATATCAGTTATCACTGTTATATTTTTGGGGATAAATTCCATCATTAAGTTGGTCAGGTGCCACTGAACCGGGCTTTTCCAGTGCAACCACATTTGCCTTTTATGGGAAGGCCCTAATGCGATGCTATTGTCGTGCCCCTCGCCGGTGCTTCCAATGAGGGAAGGTTATGGGCGCGTGCTACCCTGATCGGGTAGGAGGACATAACCATGTGTGCCCGTAGTTGTTGTTATGCGCCTTTTTGTCCCCGTTTGGGACCGTTTTTGTTTTGCCATGACGGTGGCCGTTGATGCCTTTGGTAGGCATGGGGCCACCCAGGACTGAACCCAAAAGGGGTGCTGGTCGGAGTGGCTGGGGGAGTGTCATGGCAGTAGATCGGTTTTGTCAGAATGTCGTTGGTCCACCCGAATGGGAGTGCGAGGCCATGGATTCCATGGTGTGGCTAAAGTGCTCTACCTCTGCAGAGTGTGTATGTGTGTGTTAAATCTATCGGTAGTCGCATGCTTGGTCATGGGCATAAGTTCGTACTAGGTCACACCCTTCAATCAACACTCACATGACGGAATAACTTATAGATGATTTATATGTTGATGCTATGAGCTGTAACAGTTTGGCAGGATGATGATGATAATGTTGGGATGACCTTGAGGATGATCATTTAGTTTGTGATGTGGTCACGAGGTGATCTTGTGGATGTTTTGATCACGAGGTGATCATGTGGATGTTTTGATCACGAGGTGATCAGGGGGATCACGAGGTGATCGAGATAATATATTGCTTGGCCGGATAGCCAAGAGTGAGATGGTTATTGAGATTTGAGATGGTGATCTATCAGTATTGTAGTAGTTTCATGTCATTCTTAGTAGTTGCTTTCGTATCATAGTAGTTGTTACGTTAATTAACCTGCTAATGCTATGTTGTTGTCTTGCGTTGATGCTTTTGATTGTTGTGAGCTTGCAAGTACATTCAATGTACTGACCTGGCGTGTCATGCCAGATTGCAGGTGATGCAGTGATTGATTGATTGCTTGTTCCGTTCGTGTGAGCTAGATCGTGTCCCAGCCAGAGTCCCTGCGGAGTGGAGTTCACCGTCTTCATCATTGTTTCGCTGCTAGAAGTATTCCGTTGCCACGAGTTGTTCCACTGCTAGCATAGAGCAAGTGGAGTATCGTAGGTGTCGTGGATTTGCCACGTCAGATGTCCTAGTGTGAGGACTTAGTCGTGAGGCCAACGCATCTATGTGATAGCTTGAGAGGGTTGATCGGAATCGAGAGACGCAACACAAGGCAAGGGTTTAGACAGCTTCGGGCCCCGAGAAACATCACCCTGTAACAACCTTACATGTTGTTTGTGGCTAGGTCTCATTATCATCACGAGAGAGTCGCCGTAAACCGGCTCTCCTCTCTACTTGTGTCTAGCCTTAAGATTATTCCCTCTCCCTTCGGGTGCCCTGCCCCTCCTTATATAAGTTGAAGGGGCGTGTTACATGTAGAGTCCATCTCGGACTAGACTTAAACTATTCTGACTTCTCTTCATGGGCTTCTTAACATCTTGTGCTTCTTAACGTCTCGGGCTTATTAACCCCAGGCAACTTTGTCTGCTGGGTTATGACTGTCTGCCGGTTTACAATCTGACTTAACATATGTCAGGTTATGATCTGACTGAACATCTGTCGAATTATGATCTGACTTAACGTGTGCCGGGTTATGATCTGACTTACCATCTGACTTAACATCTGCCGGTTTACCAAGTCCCAGCCGGGTCATAACTCTGGCCGGGTCATACCGCAGGGTATATCCCCGACATTAGCCCCCAGTTTAATTTGGATTATCCATGTTAAACTGATCCTTTAAACAACACCAGAACAACTTTGACAGATTATGCTCCGGTTTAAGAACTTCTGTAAGTTGGCACCTGATCATCCTTAATTCCTTGTCATTTCCTTCTTCTAGAAAATCCGGGTCAATAGGCCAGTTTAATAATCCATTTGCTGACATTGGTTTGTCACAGAGAAATATTGTGAAGAATAATTCATTTGACTTAGCTCCCAATGCTTAAAAAATATTGGTCTTTGAAATGCTCCTCTGATCCTTCAGCCGGCTTGAAGATGTAAAACTTGCCAGTTTATCATTGCCAAAATTGCCGGTTTATAAATATTGATGGTACCGGGTCATAATCGTTGTTAACATCAAGCTTAAAAATATACCTCTTATATGCATATCACTTGTAGCCCCCAAGTCTTAAGAAGGGAACGTAGTAACAACTTAAGACTTGCTTCAATATGAATGTCACAAGCTTAAAGAAATCCAGGTTGTTCATCTCAATCACTAGTCATAAACTTAGTATTCCACATATGTGGCCCCCAAGTGTCGGGTTGTCATGCTTTCAGCAACATGTGACTTGTAATTACCTTATGTTCATAAAAACTTCAACTAGTGTATCCCACAATGGCCGGGTCATTATGTAATAAGGAGCAGGGACTTTATAGATATGATCATGTAGACTTGAACAGCAACGTGTAGCCCCCAAGGGCCGGCTCATCAGTAAGATAATATTGAGCTGGGACTTTATATATACTTCATTGAAAATAACATGATATGATGTAACCCCCATCATGGGGCTTGAACCCACGTCCACAAGGTTAAGAGCTTTTGTGCTTTATCAACTGAGCAATAAACCTTTCAATATAATGGATTAAAGCGTGTGTACCTTAAATTTTTTTGACAGAATCAATTGGTATCCCCCAAGGGCCTGCTCATTATGATATGATGAGTCGGGTCTTCAATAAGGCAAGTAAAAATATCTTTGCATTAGCCCCCAAGTGCCATGGTGCATGCTGGCAGTGACATGGGACTTGCATATTTGATGTGATCTCAACTTGAATAATGTAGCCCCCAAGTGCCGGGTTGTAAGCCTGCAGCGACTCGGGACTATTCCTTCCATTGTAGAATAAATCATATCCATTGATAAAATAATAGCCATTGTGCTAAAGCGACTTTGAAAACCTCAATCATAATGCTGGTTATTGATAACCATAATAAAAATCCAGCCATGTTGGCTATTAAAGATTTGAATAATATAACCCAGTTTGAAAACCGGTTCCTGTGATATTTGATCACATTGTTGGTTTACCAAGCCAGTGTCATAAGGGTGATAACCTGAATTTGAGTTCTGGTACTTACCATATATTGTCGGCTTATGAACAAAGCCAGGCCGGGTTAATAAACACCGGATGTTATCTTATCTCATATTGGCGACTTATAGTCGAAAGCCAGGCCAGGTTAATAAACGTCGGTGAATCATAAATCATTATAAGCCTCATCAAATAAACCTCAAAAGATCTGTCAAATAAAAACAAACGAAAAACGAGGCTTTTCATGGGCTGCCAGGCCGAAAATCGAGTGCTTTCACGGGCTGCACATGCCACTGAGTTAAACCATTTTACAAATCTTATAAGATGGACCTCACATAACTAATCGTAATCTTAACTTTGACAAGTTCAGGGACTGCATAAGATTGACCTGTCAAACGTTCGGCGGGTCATTCCAGGAATACCTGGGTTGAGTGGCTTACTTAAAAAGGCAGGATAACCCGGGGTTTTAGGTGAATACACTTGGCTTCCAAGCCTGGCTTTTAAGCCTATCGCAAGGGTTACAGCAACTCTTGTTCTTTAGAACAAAAGAGCCCCCAAGCAATAATTCTGAGCTATGGTCGGGCACCTATGTTTGAGTTGTGCTTTTGCAACAGACTCTCTTTGGTCCCTTTAACCTGAGTAGCAAGCCCCCAAGTTTTTTTATGTGGCCTATAAGCTGGATCAAAGGGTAATCATAACTTTGCTCTATAAAGCAGAAGACCCCAAGTGACCAATAAGATAAGCCCATAAGGCAGGATACCCATGTTTGAACCGCATATCATGGCAGAAGTTCTCTTTGGCAACCTTTATTTTTCCTGAGAACTCAAACTTTGCGAGAGATAAATCTTCTTGAACCGGATGTTAAACCGGATATTGAGAGCTTCAAAGCTTTGTGGGAGACAGATTTCCCTTGAACCGGATTTTAAACCAGAATCTTCATTTTGAGCCAGAAATTTTCTGACGGCCTTTTAAGTTTTCATCGATATAACAGCAGCCTCCGGGACCGAGTTATCTTCCCTCCACTGACCCAGAGTTCTTGACTTGCTTTAAATTGTCAGTCATTTACTGAGTCATGTCATCATAAGCCCCGAGTCTTAAGACGACTCAAGGAGTTCTCTTAAGATTCTCCATACTTGACCGTGATATAAACCGGTATGAGTCATTCAACAGCTCAGTGATATAATAGTCCCTTTTGTAGTAGACAATTTGTCCTGCATTGGAGAACTTGCAAGCTAGAGTAATTGCTCTTTTTAAAGAAAGCAATATGTAATATAAAATCTACTGGATGGATTTCACCTGATATGTCATGTCAGAAATTATCCACCGCGGAATTGATGATCGGGACGGTGAAGCTGAAATCAATCAGGGGCGGGTCGATCGTGGGAGCGGACAAATGACTCGGCCGCGACATTATAAGCCAGTGCGGACGGCCGAGTCAATCGCAGGCACAGTCCCATCGAGTTGATGAAGATCAAGCTGCACGGGCGTCCGTTTGCGCACACTTGTTTAACGGCAAGCCGGTGCAGACACCGGTGCATGATGATGCTAACACATACTCCATAGGCATAGCATGGCATCACCTTTATAATGAATAATTGTCTTGCACATAAAAGTATTCAGACCAAGGTAACTGTTCTTCGAAGAATTAAATATGCACCGAAAATAGATAAGGCAAATATCACCTGGTATTTTCATGGGATGACACTCAGCCGCAGGGTTGATGATGACTTCTGAATCCTCACTCTCATAGTAGCTAATAGCACTATACAACAGGTCGGTCGCGTTCGTAGTCTTCCTTTTTTTTCTTTTCTTTTTTTCAGCATCTGACCACTTTGACTGTTCTGATGTGGCACTAGCACCCACACGGTCCTCCTTTGTCCTTTTTTATAATGAATGCAGCAGCAGTCTTCACGTGGAAGATTGAATGGTGTACGTGCCTCCATTAAATCCAAAACCAGGATCAAATCTTCGCATATACCTCTGTTCTGTTTCAGCTCAACTCCAAGGAAGTGGACCACCGCTACCACTGCTGTGTGTTAAATATGTGAGTACGTGCCCTGCTATATTATTTTTTTTTTCTCCTCGACGCTTTTCTGAAGGTTGCCTCTATATGTCTTCGTTAGTATTGAGCAAACTCACGATAGGTGCCACAACTTAAATATCCTCAGCCTCATTATCTCTACTTATAAATAGCAGGTGAGTAGTGTATGACAGCATAGGAAACTAAAACTGCAGTCTTGCTTGAACCTGCCTTGACAGTACCAATGAGATCATGCTGCTGGAATAATTGGCGGCTTAGGTAGCCAGAGTGGCAAGGCAGCGCCAGCAAAGGCAGCATTCCGGCTTGTAAGATCGGTGAGGCACGGCCGCGGCGACTTGGTCGGCTTGACACCACGGTGACACAGGTGGAAACCGCGAGGGCAAGGTAGAGGCTTTGGGCGCAAACAATCCAGAACGACGGCTGAACCTGTAGTGGCTTGTAATGGTGGAACGAGACCATGTCGGCGGCTCTGGTAGGGGCAGAGCGAGACGACTCTCGATGCGGCGGCGGGTGGGAAACAGAGGCGGATCGAGGCCCAATCCGGACTGGAAATATAGGGAGGCCAGACAGCTCTTGGCGCGGCGGCGACTTGGAAGCAGAGTCGAGCCAAAGCGGCCGACGAATTGAGGATGCACCCGCGACCACAGGGCAGACGCATGCGCAGTAGATTAGGGCCAGCGACTTGGAAGCACGTCCACAATGGCGAGATGGCTCAAGGCCATGCAGGTCACGGACGAGGCGGACGGTGGGTCGAGGCACACTCCAAATGCAAGCTGATAAGCCAGAAAGATGAGCTATTGCTGTCGCGAGGTGATAAACCAGCAATGTTGAGTTGTTGACCACTGCGAAGGTTGCGTCCTCGAATCCGTGTAGATGAAGTTGGGCCCTGAGCAACGGGGCAAGTTGACGGGGCAGCAGGCCGGGTCAAGAACAGTTGCGGCCACGCGGCAGCGGCTTGGGGGATAGAGCATGGCGGCTTGAAGCCATGGCGGAAGCGGAGTCCGGTGAGGGGATGCCATGGTGGATCCCGGCGATTTGTGGCGGCTCAGCCCCGGCGGCTCTGAGCGGCCACGGGTGTGAGCCCGCCAGCGGGAGGTTTGGCCACATAGGGGGCCGGGTCAAGGTGGATAAAGAGGCACCGAGGCAAGTCGGAGTAGGTGACGACAGCGGTGGCCGGTGACTCCGTGGAGACGACGGCCCAAGGCGATGGTGATTTGGCCGGGGCAGCTTTTGGCAGAGTTGGCGGCTGACTCGTGGCGCGGCCGAAGCGACCCATAGGCCGGGCCACAACGGCTTGCGGCGAAGGCGACTTGGGACAAAGGAGCGCCTAGCGGCTAAGTGACGCAGGGCGTATCGCCCCCGCTGCATTTGAAGGTGGCACCTTGAAGTTCCAACAACTGGATAGTGGCGGTTTGAATGCAGTGGCGGGTCAGCCGAAGCAGACCGAGGCGAGTATCACAGAGCTGCGAACCGGCGAGGTAGGTCAAAGCTCGTGGTGGCGCAGGTAAAGCTGAGGCGCCTCGGGGCCGGCCACAGCAGGAGCAGCAGTGATGCCGACTTGTGGTGGTGGAGGTGCCCTGGCAAGGCAGCTTAGCGAAGGTCGGCGGAGGCAGCATCGACGGAGATTAGGCCGCAAACATGCGAGCCGCCAGGCGGGTCAATGAAGTGAGAAGATGTCGCGGCCGGCTCGGAGCGGGTAATCCGGATCATAATCTTCTCCTCCTTCAACTACTAATAACTTAGGAAAAACCCTAGATGACGGTATTGGCTTTATCCCGTGAAGAAACATCTCCCAAAATTAATTAGATCTCGAACGACAAGCTGCAACTAATGCATACTAATTTGCCATGGCACTTGGATCATGTGCAGCCGGATGATATTGAGACCAGAACGGTTTTGACCAGACTCTATCTGGATTCAAGTGATAGAACTTTTCCATTAAAAAATTCGGCGACTTGACAGCTTGCTGGATCGTCGTCAGCCTCGGCGAATCATAAGACAGCTGCCACCGACACGCATAGACATGGCAACTCGGACTTTTCTAGTGTCATCAAGGTGGGTCATCTTGTCGGCGAGTCATCAACGCGGGTCATCACACCCTTCTCCAGATTGTGGCTGACTTGAATAATCCATCTTCAAATCTTTTCGAACGAGCAGGCACTCGGTAGATATCGGTTTGATCCAACGCATTCCTTTCAGATCTCTATCTTGGCGACACAAAAATTGTAGCTGAGTCTTCCTTCCTCCGGAAAATTGCAAACTTCTCGATCCCTAGGAGAGATCCCTCCAAGAACTCAACACCACCGTGCGCAAGCCTCACGGTGGGTGCCAACTAACTGTCGTGGATTTGTCACGTCAGATGTCCTAGTGTGAGGACTTAGTCGTGAGGCCAATGCATCAATGTGATAGCTTGAGAGGGGTTGATCGAAATCGTGAGACGCAACACAAGACAAGGGTTTAGACAGCTTCCCGCCCCAGAAAACATCATCCGATAACAACCCTACATGTTGTTTGTGGCTAGGTCTCATTATCATCACGAGGGAGTCGCAGTAAACCGGTTCTCCTCTCTAGTTGTGTCTAGCCTTAAGATTATTCCCTCTCCCTTGGGGTGCCATGCCCCTCCTTATATAAGTTGAAGGGGCGGGTTACATGTAGAGTCCATCTCGGACTAGACTTAAACTATTCTGACTTCTCTTCATGGGCTTCTTAACATCTTGGGCTTCTTAACGTCTCGGGCTTATAACCCGAGGTGACTCTGTCTGCTGGGTTATGATTGTCTGCCTGTTTACCATCTGACTTAACATCTGTCGGGTTATTATCTAACTTAACATCTGTCGGGTTATGATCTGACTTAACGTCTGCCAGGTTATGATCGGACTTACCATCTGACTTAACATCTGCCGGGTTATGATCTGCCAGTTTACTAAGTCCCGGCCGGGTCATAACTCCGGCCGGGTCATACCGCGGGGTATATCCCCGACAGCAGGGGTAGTGTCGCCGTGCTGATGTGCTTATTTGTAACATCGGACCCTTCAATTATTATTCTTGTAATAACAGCTGATCTGTTCTATGTCAAGCAGTGTCGTATTCCAGAGACTTCCCCTCGATCTTTGGGCTGGAATACAGGGTGTTCTGGTTTCTCTGACCCAGGGTGCCACAATCGTCGTGCACGCCCTTCATAAATCGAACCATCACCGAGGAAATTTCATGCTTTTGAGGGGGAATCACCAAGATTGAAGGGGCCGGGAATCCAAATTTCCTTCCTAGTTTGGCATTCAGTTTTTTTTCTACAATCAACATACCCCCTCCAATGCAACGTGTACAAATTTGGCATTTTTCCGGGCTCATTTACCGTATTTAGGGGATCATGTGCATTTTCTAGGCATTAATCCACATAATTCAAATTCGAACAACCGGTGCATGAAAAGGTGCACAAGAACGGTCTGGAAAACCATGCTCGTGGTACTTAGTAAATTCTCATGTCTTTTACAAGGAATTGGCTAAGATTTCAAGGAAATGTGTGGCAATAGTCAACCACAAACGCGTCGTTTACTAGGTTATCAACTGTTGAAAAATGAAATACGTTCTTGAAAAACATGATGCCTGGAATGGTGCCATGGTATGGCCTCACCGAGCCCTGGTAAAAAGCTAAGAAGGTTTAGTTTATGCCGTCATGCATGCCCTTCCTAAATCGAACCATCACCAAGGAAGTTTCATGGTTTCGAGGGGGAAATCACCAAGATTGAAAGGGAATCCAAATTTCATTTAGTTTTTTTTCCAACGATCAACATACCCCCTGCAATGCAATGTGTTCAAATTTGGCATTTTCCCGGGCTCATTTACCATATTTAGGGGATTATGTGTATTTTCTAGGCATTAATGCACATAATTCAAATTCGAATAATAGGTGCATGAAAAGGTGCACAAGAACAGTCTGGGAAACCATGCTCGTTCTATTTAGTAAATTATCATGCCTTTTACAATGAATGGGCAGAGATTTCAAGGAAATGTGTGGCAACAGTCAATAACAAACACGTCGTTTAGTGGGTTAACAACTATAGAAAAATGAAATACATGCTTGGAAAACATGACACCTGGCGTGGTGCCATGGTAAGGCCTCATCGTGCCCTGGTAAAAAATTGAGAATGTTTGCCTTATGTCATCATGCACGCCTTTCATAAATCGAACCATCACTGAGGAAGTTTCATGGTTTCGAGGGGGAAATCACCAAGATTGAAGGGGAATCCAAATTTCCTTTGTCCTTTGTCCATGAGTTTTTTCCTACAATGAACATACACCCTGCAAATCACCGTGCTCAAATTTGGCACTTTCACGGGTTCATTTACCATATTTATGATATTATGTGCATTTTCTTGGCATTAATGCACATAATTCAAGTTCAAAGAATCGGTGCATGAAAGGGTGCACAAGAACGGCCTGGAAAACCATGCTCGTGCCATTTAGTAAATTTTCATGCCTTTTACAAGGAATGGGCAGATATTTTGATGAAATGTGTGGCAATAGTCAACCACAAACATTCATTTATTGGGTTTTCAACTATAGAAAAATCAAATAAATGCTTGAAAAACATGACGCCTGGCATGGTGCCATGGTATGGCCTCACCATGTCCTGGTAAAATTTGAGAAGGTTTCACTACTGGAATCAGCTACTTTGCCATCTGCCTGCTCTTTGCCCTCAGCTACCGAAAAGCAGACGTCAAAGAATCGGCGGACGGCAAAGAAGCTCTTTGCCATCGGCCGGCTCTTTGCCGTCCGCCAGCTGATGGCAAAGAGAGAGGTGGCCCCCAACCGCCCTCTCTCCCGCCCGTTTAGAAAAAACTTAGCGCCCCACCTCTTTGCCGTCCGCTAGCAGACAACAAAGAGAGATAAAGGCGGACGACAAAGAGGGGCGTACGGCAAAGAGCAGGGTAACTAACGGCCGCCACCCCCCCCCCCCCGCCCGTTACTCTCTCTTCTCTTCCTCTCTCCTCCCCGATGCCCCGCCCGAGCTAGACCCCCACCCATCCGCCGCCCCTGTCGCCCCCGCCCCCCTCCGCCGCCCCCGCCCCGCCGCCCAGCTCCGCCCCCGCCGCCCGGCGCCGCCCCCGCCCCCGCACCCGCTTGGCCCGTCGCCCCACCACCCCTCCGCCCCCACCCCACCTGCCGATGCCCCGTCGCCCCACCACCCTTCCGCTACCCGCCGCCCAGCGCCGCCCCCGCTTGCCCCGTCGCCCCACCACCCCTCCGCCCCCACCCCACCCCGTCGACGCCCCGTCCACGCCCCGTCGCCCGGCGCCGCCGCCCGGTGCCCCCCCCCCCGCCGCCACCGCCCCTACCGACCGTCCCATTGCTCCGGTGAGGGACTACTTATTTTTTTTTGATATATTTTATACTGTTTAATTGTTAGTGCTAGATTGTGTTAGTGTTAGTGTTAGAAAAGAATTAGAAGAAGTAGAAGAAGTATAAGTAGTAGAAGAAGTAGAACAAGAAGAAAAGAAAAGAAGTAGAAAAAAGATGAAAAAAGAAAAAGAAGAAAAGAAGTAGAAGAAGAAGAAAGGAAGAAAAGAAAAGAAGTAGAAAAAAAGATGAAAAAAGAAGAAGAAGAAAAGAAGTAGAAGAAATAGAAGAAGAAGAAAAGAAGAAACGAAAAGAAGTAAAAAAGTAGAAAAAAGATGAAAGAAGAAGAAGAAGAAAGGAAAGAAGAAGAAGAAACGAAAGAAAGAAGAGGAAGGATAGAAGGAAACAGACCGACCCCCTGACCCCGACACGACACCCCGACCCCCTAACCCCGAGACCCCGACCCCGACCCCCTGACCCCTGACCCCGACACCCCGACCCCGACACCACACCCCGACCCCGACACGACACCCAGACACCCCGACACCCGACCCCCCGACCCCGAAATAGCACCCCGACCCCGACACGGCACCCCGACACCGACACGACACCCCGACCCCCGACACCTCCCGAAAAGGTGTTTTTTGGCCTTCCAGAGGCCGACGAGGTCATATATTTGTCTATTATTAGTTAGGTCATATATTTTTTGATTTTGTTATGAAAAACATCATATATAATTGTGTTGATCGGGTAGATTTAAATGTGCAGTTGTTTCATCGCTGCGAGGTTTGGTGTTCGACGACCTCGCCGTGCGTTTGACGAGCTCGGCCCCTTCGTTCGTGGGTGAGCACAAATGACATGTCCTCCTCCCCCATTAATTATTTGCTATGTTCCGGTGTTCGTGCCGATGAAATTTGATAGCTAGGTATATATGTGTCTTGAATCATCAGTATGCGTAACCAATATGTGTCTCATGTTCGAAAGCGTCAGAGTTATAAATATCCATGCATTTGCATATTTATAACCTTGATTCTTTCGAATTGTCCACGCTATCCATGGACAGCCCGAGTATGTGTAGATTGGGTTCGTTTTACCATATGCTTTGCTCCGGATCCGACGCATAAATTTCGTCAATGCCTCCCTTGTTGTTCTCCGGGCACACATCCTCTCTATTTATTGCAGAGACGTGTATCAGGAGAACAGCGGGGAGGTGCTGCCGAAATTTTGCGTCGGATCCGAAGCATAGCATGGGAAAATGAACCCAATCTACACATACTCGGGTGGGATTAGGACCTATCATTACCTATTAGAGTGTAGGTTGCATGAACATAATAAAATTGACAACGTAGATCAACTGATGAATATATACATGGTGAATTATATATATATATATATATATATATAATTATTGTGCGTCCAGTAGCTCTGAAAGTCAAGATGAGTGATCGTGCGTGGATGTATACCGGTCACACTGGTCAGAACAAATGGAGCGCTGAATGGTTCACAAAAACCAAGGGGTTTGTGCAAGCCGCATTTGCAAATGGCCAGAGGAAAACCTGGTACCCATGTTTCTGGTGCGACAATTGGGAAAAGAAGACAGATGATGAAATGGGCAAACACCTGCAGAAGAGTGGTTTTATGCCCGATTATACGGTGTGGACATTTCATGGTGAGTCTGCCCAATGTGACCGAGCTGAGGTGGATCGTCGTCGCACCAAGGAATATGGTACCGGGATGGAAAACATGGTTTGAAATATCATATTTGCAATGGCTAACCTAAACGGTTTGAAATATCATATTTGCATACTTGTGTGCGAGTTAATACCATGTGCAGTAAATTAAAAGGAATTTTCAAACATATTGGTCTCACGGCATGGACACATGTACATGCATGGAGTGCCATGGCACCAAAAAGTTAAAAAATCATCAGAAAAACATGAAACCTTGCTTGATGTAATGTCATGCCACCAAGATGATGTGGTAAAAAAATTGGCCTGTTTGATGAAAGTTTGGACACATACCCCTCACAAACTGGAGCAACTCACTAGAAGGCTAGTAGTTCTGAGAGGGAGCAATGTATGTTTGATGACAAACAGGAGATAGCTTCCCCTTACGGCTTCAAAGTTTTTCTACGTTTAACGTGCACTAATACAACTGTCATGTATAAATTTAGAAAATTTCAGGGGCCAGTTGACCTTTTAAAGACACTTAAGTGATTTTCTAGCCATTTAATGACCGTAGTTCAAATTTGACCTACATCTACATGCAACGGCTAACCATAACGGTTTGGAAAATCATATTTTTGTGTACTTGTGTGTGAGTTAAAAAATCTTCAGACGATGTAAATATCTGGTGTTCAAAAAAGAAAATGTAAAGATTAAGCAAGACAACCGCCCCCCACAAGATTGGCACTCTATTTCGCGCCTCGAGGTTTGGAAGGTGAATGGCGGGGGTTATTAATCAGACACGGTTTTGTATTAGAAACCGTTAGCTATTATGTTCACACACGGATTCTAATGCGGGAATCACGTGTAATTCAAACTACAGTACTCGTAAATTCCGGCGACCGGCGTGTGTACTGTTCCCGTCGATCTAGATTCCAGCCGCCAATAAATACTACCTTGCTCACGTCATCCCGCCTGCATTCTCATATACATCCTCCCCTCACTCGCCCTCTCTCTCTCTCTCAAAGCTCTGCCATGGCGCCACCAATTTGCCCACGCGTCGGCGAGGAGTCGCCTCCCCCGAGGACGCTCAGTTGAAGAGCAGCGACGAGGAGGACCCCTATGTGCCGCCGGACGAGGTTGCGCCAGAACCCCCAACTTTGGATTGGTTTTGGGGCCAGTACAATCTTTGTCTGTGGAAGTCACTACCACCGACTGAGAAAGCCAGGCAAGTGGCGTTCAAGAAGGAGATGGCGGAGGAGGAAGCCAGGTAAGCGGCCTGTGAAGACCGTGATGCCACCTTGTAAAAGGAGAAGGTGGAGCTCTGGGGCAGGCGCGTACAAACACGGGTAATTTGCGAGGAAAGTCAAAGGTGCTAGGCACCTGATGTCTACTACACAACCTTATTCTTGTAGACGTTGTTGGGCCTGCAAGTGCACAGGTTTGTAGGACAGTAGCAAATTTCCCTCGAGTGGATGACCTAAGGTTTATCAATCCGTAGGAGGCGTAGGATGAAGATGGTCTCTCTCAAACAACCCTGCAACCAAATAACAAAGAGTCTCTTGTGTCCCCAACACACACAATACAATGGTAAATTGTATAGGTGCACTAGTTCGGCGAAGAGATGGTGATACAAGTGCAAAATAGATGGTAGATAAAGCCATTTGTAATCTGAAATTATAAAACAGCAAGGTAGCAAGCGATAAAAGTGAGCGTAAACTGTATTGCAATGATAGGAAACAAGGCCTAGGGTTCATACTTTCACTAGTGCAAGTTCTCTCAACAATAATAAAATCGATAGATCATATAACAAGCCCTCAACATGCAACAAAGATTTACTCCAAAGCCACTAATAGCAGAGAACAAACGTAGAGATTATGGTAGGGTACGAAACCACCTCAAAATTATTTTTTCGGATCGATCTATTAAAGAGTTCGTACTAGAATAACACCTTAAGACACAAATCAACCAAAACCCTAATGTCACCTAGATACTCCATTGCCACCTCAAGTATGCATGGGCATGATTATACGATATGCATCACACAATCTCAGATTCATCCAACCGACTCGAAGTACTTCAAAGAGTGCCCCAAAGTCTCTACCGGAGAGTCAAGAACGTGTGCCAACCCCTATGCATAGGTTCATGGGCGGAACCCGCAAGTTGGTCACCAAAACATACATCAAGAGGCACATGATATCCCATTGTCACCACAAATAAGCACGGCAAGACATACATCAAGTGTTCTCATAAAAGACTCAATCCGATAAGATAACACCAAAGGGGAAACTCAATTCATCACAAGAGAGTAGACGGGGAGAAACATCATAAGATCCAACTACAATAGCAAAGCTCGGGATACATCAAGATCGTGCCATAGAAGGAACACGATAGGGAACACGAGAGAGAGAGAGAGAGAGATCAAACACATAGCTACTGGTACATACCCTCAGCCTCGAGAGTGAACTACTCCCTCCTCGTCATGGAGAGCGCCGGGATGATGAAGATGGCCACCGGTGAAGGATCCCCCCTCCGGGAGGGTGCCGGGAAGGGCTCCCGAGAGGTTTTTGCTCGCTACAGAGGCTTGCGGTGGTGGAACTCCCAATCTATCTTCTCCGTGGATGTTTTTAGGGTACGTGGGACTATATAGGCGAAAGAAGTCGGTCGGGGGGTGCTCAAGGGGTCCACGAGACAGGGGGCCACGCCCAGTGGGGGGCGCCCCCTATCTCCTGGGCTCCTCAAGGGTCTTCTGACTTGATTTCCAAGCCTCCAGGATGATATTCTTCCAAAAAATCACGATGCCGAAGGTTTCTTTCCGTTTGGACTCCGTTTGATATTCCTTTTCTTCGAAATACTGAAATAGGCAATAAAACAGCAATATGGGCTGGGCCTCTGGTTAATAGGTTAGTCCCAAAAGTAATATAAAAGTGTATAATAAATCCCATAATCATTCAAAACAGATAATAATATAGCATGAATGCTTCATAAATTATAGATACGTTGGAGACATATCAGCATCCCCAAGCTTAATTCCTACTCGTCCTCGAGTAGGTAAATGATAAAGAAAGAATTTATGAAGTGTGAATGCTAGAAGGTGCATAAGTTTGATCAATGATAATTTCAATCACCTTTACTAGCATCATTATATGTCTTAACAGTAGTTCATCTCATAAAACTTTTCATAATCAAGTAAAAAGCAATTCACATGTCAAAGCATAGACCATAAACTTTCTTGAAAACTAGCAAACTTCATTCTTAGTCATCAAACAATTGCAATTCATATTACTTTCAGGAAGAGTCTATGTCAGAGCTTTGGTTTAGCAAACTTCACATACTCAACTATCATATAGTTTTCTACAATGTCTAACACTCACGCAATACTTGTGGTTATGAAGTTTTAATCAGACATAGAGAAAGATTGGGGCTTATAATGTTGCCTCCAAACGTATTCACCTTTGGGTGATGTCAACAATAATAGTTCATGCTAACGTACATCCAATTGGATATATATATCAGGATCACCCTAACACAAAGTGCTTGCCAAAGGATAAAATGAAAAAGGGAAAGGTGAAGATCACCTTGACTCTTGCATAAAGTAAAAGACATAAAGTAAAAGATAGGCCCTTCGCAAAGGGAAGCAGAGGTTGTCATGCGCTTTTAGGGTTGGATACACAAAATCTTAATGCGAAAGAACATCACTTTATATTGCCCCTTGTATATGGACCTTTATTATGCAGTCTGTCGCTTTTATTGCTTCCATAACAAGTTCGTACAAATCTTATTTTTCTCCACACTAATAAGTCATGCATATTTAGAGAGCAATTTTTATTGCTTGCACTGATGACAACTTACTTGAAGGATCTTACTCAATCCATAGGTAGGTATGGTGGACTCTCATGGCAAAACTGGGTTTAAGGATATTTGGAAGCACAAGTAGTATCTGTACTTAGTGCTAGGAATTTTGGCTACACTACAAAATAATACACTTCCGTGATGATACGTGTTTGTCATAGTAGGTCGTGTTTTTTGTCATGCATGTACATCCATGACAAATTTATGACAGAATCAAGATAGTCATACCTGTGCTGTCTAGAAGTGTTCCATGACATTACCAAAATTATCATCACGGAAGTGTCCACTTCCATGACGATAAATCACGCGTCACAGAAGTGCTTTCGTCAAGGGTGACCGACACGTGGCATCCACCATAACGAAATGCCATTAAGCTATTGGGTCAGGTTTTTGATCCGATAACCCATTAACAGCCCCGACCAATGGGAAATTTCCACGTGTAAAATTCTTATAGGCCGGACGAAACACGTGTCATCTCGTCAGTGGGTCAGATAGGCGCCTATGATATGTCGACACGTGCCACGGCCCACCACTGGCCCATTTAGCTTACAAAGCCGGCCCGTTTGACTTGGTCAAAAGTTAACGGGCTGGCCCATGAAAAGCCTGTTAACGGTCTCTTCGCAAATAGCCCATTTTACGGCCCGTTAGGCACTAAAGGAAATCGGCCCAACAATGTCATGTGGCCCGTCGAATATAACACCATCCCATTTCACTTTCGGCCCATGTATAGCCCACGACGTCTTTCGGCACTTATGAGGCCTTCGTATCTTTCGGCCCTTTACAGGCCCACGGTGACTCTAGCCCATAATGAAAAGTAATTTTCTTTGTACCCATTAACGGACCGTGATTTACATGGGCTGTTTCCAACCCATGTTAGCTTTCGGCCTATTGACGGCCCATACATTCTTGGGCTCCTTCTCAGCCCTCGATTACTTCCGGCCTGTTACTGGCCTATTCCCCTAATGGGCCAAATTCAGCCCATGGCAAGAGTCGGCCCATTACTGGCATGTTCCCCAAATGGGCCAAATTCGGCCCATGGCAAGAGTCGGCCCGTTACTGGCCTTTTACCCTAATGGGCCAAATTCGGCCCATGGCAAGAGTCGGTCCGTTTCTGGCCAGCCCGTCCTATATTCTGTCCCATTAACGACCTGTTATGCCTGTGACAGAATTAAGCTTTTGTAGTCCTACGGCATGTTAACGGCCCGTTACCGTGCTGGGCCGATACCAATTATGCCCGATTACGGCCCATGTAGACCCATTTATCTGATGGCCCGAGGCCCATTTATCGATGGCCCGAGGCCCACCGATTACAGGCCCATTTATCGATGGCCCGTAGGAGACCCATGGATCCTACGGCCCGTATGTGGCCCATGGTTAGTTGCAGCCACTGGCAAACCAGGGAAAAAGAATACTAGGAAATAAATAAGGCCCAAACTAACGCTAGGCTATTAAGGCGATTACACAGATTACATCCACTCGGCATCAAAGATCGCCACTAGTGCAAATATAGGGAACACCCTACACTATACAAAAATGGCTTGCTGTTTTCTTCAGCCGGTGGCTGCACATTAAGAATAAATTTTGTATCGCACCAAAACAAATTATAACTATATAACAAAAGGAAGGTTGGCATAAAACTTAACAGTCTAGCAGATAAATGCACCACCAGAAGTTCAGAAGCTCGGTTCATTTGACCTGACTGTTACATTTTCATGCTGTATTGTCCGATGGAACACCATAACCCTCGCCTTCATTTCCCCTAGGCTCCTGAACAACATAGCAAATGTCTGATAGTCTCGTTTCAAAACCATGCAAATCTTGACGACATTGAGCAATGTTTCTCCTTGTTTCACAAATGGCCTCTGTTATGGAATGGACTTGTGTCTGGAGCGGAGATACAACATTGCTTTGAGCTCGCATATCTTGATCATGAGGAAGTTTGGATGATATTGCCTTAACAACCAACCCAGTATTACACAGGAACGTGCTTTTGGCACTGTTAGTGGACAGGTACTGACCCACTGCAGCAAGAGCTGACATTGCGGTTATAGTTGCCTCGCCACCTTTAGAAGGTGGCGGTTCAACCATTTTTTCCATAGCTCGCTGAAAAGTTGAGGTTTTACATTAGTAGTACCAGAACAGAAGATATTAAGGAGGCAACAAAACCAAACAAAATAGCTTTGGTCTATATACAAAACTTATTCTGGTGAACCCATGTAAAATATTAGTTGTATTTTATTGCAAAGTACATAATAAAACCAGGTTCCAAACATATGACCATGTACCATCGCTAATGTATTGTCTATTTCTTCACATTGTATTGAGGGCTAAGGATAAAGAGACGAATTTTATAATACGTTAAGCATAGTATGACATCATTCATATCATAAAACAACTGAGAACAGACAAACAGGCAATTGTAACATTGTGTGGGAAAGTCCAGCATAGAACTAGATTACGGGTCAAGATCAAAGGAACATCACTCCTCCCTTTTAAACCTTGTAAGGTGCAATGATACGCTAAGACAATTGTGTATAAAATTGAAAAGAGTAATAGACATTGGCTGCAAACCATGCAGTTCAAGGCACAAGTCAGAGTAAGTAGTAGTTAAAAGGCATGAGGATTAAGGACTTGCAACAGTGGCTTTGACTGGTGTAGTCATGCGCTTCTTCTTGCTGGTGTGACAGTCCTTGAAGATTTCCACAACATTTGGTTCAGGTACTTTTTGTTCCTTGCGGGCTTTCCTCTGCATTTCGAACAAGTCAATATAGATCTGATAATATGGTACAGCGAAAAGAGTGAAACAGAAGCTAATTACAAGAGCCTCGCAGTGTGCAATATAGCTACGAGATCCTGTCGTCTGTTGGAATTTCACTTCCGTACGGTTGGCCTTGTTCTTTGAACAGTTCACCTACAAGAAGATAGATTTGTGTGGCACATGCGTCAATAGGACTTCAACATGTGATCTGATCACATATATATAATGTATCTGATACTTTGGATCAGACCAGTGTTTAACAAGGCCCCTCCAGTCTTCATCTGATATATTTTCCACTGGAGATGTTTGGGAAGTTCACTGTTAGCCTTGCCTTCAAAGTGAGTTTTCCTCAAGTTATACCGATACAGTCGCAGAGCAGACTTGAAAACATGGGTGCAAGCTTGTCTGGTTGCATCATCTTGGCTATCCAACTTGAACCTCATCTGTTGAAAATTATGGGAGTCTCATTATCAGCAACCTAGAAAGTATGGGACAGAGCAAGAAGATATTACTAGTTTCCATACATAACCATACTTATAGATAAATGGTCGAGGAAGGTGTTGAACTGGGTTTCGTCTTTGTCATTCCTGTACTGAATCCATGTTGGGAGGATACGTACATTACACCTAATGGCAACCGCTGCCTCTGATACTAACTTGGCTGACTCTGTAGCATCACGTGGCCTTTTTAAACCTAGCTCAAAACGGATCTCCATTCTTCCTCCTCTAGATTTAGTTAACCTATCGAGCATTATCCCTGATGTTTGTTTCCTCTTGCGCCTAGGTGCTAGTCCAACAACAAACATAGGAAGTGTTAGTGTACATCAAACTGTGAGACTACATATAAAGAAGCATGCAACTGTAACTTGACTCCAACAACTACCTTCTTGCTGGTGAAGCTCACAAGGTTCATCTGATATTTCCAACTCGTCTTGTGTCAAGAGTGCTTGGGAAGTAGTGTCAGGTGGCAAGGGAGCTTGGGAACATGCTGCTAGCTCAGTTGACGCACGTGTATGTCGTGCAGCTGGTAGTACTGTGGTAGGTGTTGCAAAAACTAGGGCTGTCTCTGCTTGTTTGGTGGGAGCTATTTGTTTCTGTTTGGCTCTTTTGCAGTTCGTGTAGCATGGGATGTCGTGTTTGTAGAATTTTCCGCTGGACTTTCACCTTCTATTGCACCATCAGTACCAGCAGAATCTGCAGGATTCATCCGCTTCTCATTCCCTGCCATTCTCTGTTTCTTCCTCTTTCTCTATGCCATGTGTTAAGTTAAACCGACAAGAAAAACGAATAAAATTTAGTTCTTCAGAACAAATTGATGCATGATGCAGACAAATAAAACTTTGATGTTAGACAACCACATGATAGGAGGATGTAATATGTATGAAAAACAGGACAGAAGAGATAACCAGAACTATGATGTGTAAACTAAGAAGAAGACATTTCACCAAATTAGAAGCAATGCAATGGAAGGTAGACACCATATGAAAGATGCTACAAATATCGCTCTGCCAAGTTAACAATGTCTCAGCATAAATGGCGTTTAATCAAATGTGAAGCAGTACAAGAAATAAATCATATGCAAGATGCAAACAACATCACACTACCACGTTAGAGGTCTCTCGTCATTAGTGCCATTGCATATTCACAGCATTGCATATTCACAGCTTATGATGTGTAAACTAAGGAGAAGGCATTTCAACAAATTAGAAGCAATGAAAGCTAGACACCATATGAAAGATGCAAATAATATCACTCTACCAAGTTAAAACTGTCTCGTCATAAGTGCCATTTCAACAAATTAGTAGTACAAGCTAGAAAAGAATGTGAGATGTAACCTATATCACACTCCGAAGTCAAACGTGTCTTTTGATAAGTGATTGTTGCAGGTTACACAACAGTAGTAATTTGATGTAAGAACATGGTGTGATAGACAGATATTGTATGTTCTAGAAACAGGAACACGTGTCTTATTCAAGTATAATGTGTAAAGTAAGCAGATGGAATTCTACAAAATTAGAAGCAATACAAGCTAGACATCACACATAACATGCAACCACATATAACAGTGCCAAGTTAGAGGGAGCACCAGTGATGCTGCACTAGGGGAGACGTGTTCATCATAAACATAGCTTTGTTGAGTGTCTATGCATGTGTTGTCTTGGAAATCATCTTGGGGGTGTGGAGGAGTAGAAATTGTAGAGGCCCTCCGTTTGGAAGGAGCACCTTTATCCGCTGCCTTGCTAACTTCCTTCCGCTTTATTGATTTTGAATTGTCAAGTAAAACCGACAAGAAAAAGCAATAAAATTCTCTCTTCAGAACTCATTCATGCATGATACTGACAATCACTACTTTGATGTAAGGAAAACACATGATACCAGGATGGAATATGTACGAAAAACAAGACGGCATGGCATGTTCACAACTGTTTGTGTAAACTAAGCAGAAACCATTCCAGCAAATAAGAAGCAATGCAAGCTAGACACCACATGAAAGATGCAACCAATATGACTGCCAAGTTAAAAGCGTCCCATCATAAATGGAATTTCAACAAATTAGAAGCAGCGCATGCTATAAATCATATGAAAGATGCAACTAATATCGCACTGCATATACTAAAGGTGTCTCGTCATATTGATTGATGCGGGATACAAAAAAACAATAGTTTTATGTAAGGACATGCTTAATAGATAGATGTACTATGTACTAAATACAGGAAGGCATGTCACATTAACAGGTATAAGGAGTATAAGCTAAGCAGACTAGCACATGCAGTTTAACCAGATTGGAAGAATTACAATCTAGACACAATATGCAACATGCAACCACATATCACGCTGCCAAGTTAGAGCAAGCACCTGCAATGCTAGTGTAGGGGAAATGCTGTAATCAACTACAGAGCTACATTCACTATCTTCATCTAGCATTTCTGTTTCTTGAGAATCATGTCGGGAGGTTGACGCTGCATTCTTTAAATGAGGAGTAGTCCCCTTGCCTGCCTGCCTCGTCATAAGTGATTGATGAGGGATCCAAAAGAACATTAGTTTGATGTAAGAACATGGTTAATACACAGATGTACTAGTATGTACCACAAACAGAAAGGCATGTCATATTCAAAGGTATAATGTGTAAGCTAGGCAGATGCAATTTAACCAAATTGGAAGCAATACAAGCTAGACATCCGGCTGGAGTGGTGAACATGATCATCTAGGACCTGAGAGCCTGGTGGGAGGCGGGCTGCTTCGCCACCATCGCGGCTTTTTAGTTGGCTTCTAGGTGATGCCTGTCTTTTCTGGGCTTGTCACTGGCTTGGCCAGTGCCCTGACTAGCTATTTGTCTTCTGGTGCTCACGGGATGGTGGTTCATGTAAAAAAAAAATATTTCCTTATCTTAATAAAGACCGACTTCGGCCTTTTGAATACAAGCTAGACACCAACATGCAACCACATATGACACCGCGAAGTTAAAGCAAGCACCTGGGATGGTGGTTCATTGCGAGCGAGGTCATCAACTACAGAGCTACGTTTACCGTCTCCATCTGCTGACACTGCACCCTTTATAGCGTTGTAACATGTCTTGCCTACCTGTATACCAAGATGGAGTGACTTCTCTCTTTTCTTTGCTGCTTCTCTTTCAGCAGGAGAGTCTGAAATACCCTTGCATAAAAACACAATAGTGAGAGTATGGGTGAAGTGTGTGCAGAACTAGTGCACTGTAAAAGTAGTAGATAGCAGGTGGCTTAAAAATAAATGACAGGAGACATATGATAGCTCTACAACATTGCATGGCAAACAAAATTAGATTCTACTCCGTATGATTTTGTAATATATGAGCACAGGAAATGCAGGTACTCCTCCAGCACACCATCACATGTGGTCATATCTAAGATAACAGTCGACTAAAAATAAATAGGTTAGTCGATTTTTTTAATGAACCGTCCGATCTATAAGGAACGGGCAGATGGCCTTCGTCTACCTCCCGCCAGTCATTGTTGACGATCTTTCACGAACTGCCAGCGACCACCAGCCCAGACCCGTGCCTCCGCCGCCCCGCCCTCCCATCGACCTCACACCACCGCCGTGCTTGGCAGCGCCCCCAAGCCATCCCTCTTATCCCGACCGACCTCCAAATCGGGCGCCAGTAGCTCTAGGCCGTAGGCGCCCCTAGGATAAACACCAAGGCGCTGCTTCCCCAGCGTAAAGTCGTACTAGCGCCTGTTACGCCGGGGAATGCTTCCGTTAATTGGGAATTAACTGGCCAGAAATTGAAATTCAGGGGGGCGACGGACCTCTAGCTAAGGTGAAATAGTATATGAGGACAAACCATGTGCATCGCGAGTTACTAGGAACATCTAGTATCAAGAAGACGCGGTCAACTAGTGTTTTCTATGGGATGAATACCGTGCAAGCAGAGACGTAAGATTTACACGAATAAGGGAAGAGGAGTACCTTCTTCGGTTGCCGGTGTGGTCACCTCCACATGTCGCGCCGATCTTCTTGTTTTTACCGGGGAAACCGATGTTCTGGAGGGTGCAGGCTTGGACGAACCCATGGCCAAATTGTTGACTGTGTTGCCGTGGCTGTATGTCGGCGGAGGGGAAGCATATCCAAGGCGGCGAAGGACGACGTAGCAGGTACAACTCCAGTGCGGTGGAGGGTGGCGAAGTTGGAGCGGCAGCGGTGAGGCGCAGGACGACATGGTTGAACTGGCTCGGGTATGGACGGCTCGGCCTCGGCTTCAACTACTAGCCATGGAGGGCGTTGCGGTTGAGGTTGCGGTGGACGACGATGTCGGGGTATCGGCTCCGGCGTGATGGAGGAGGGCGGCGGTTGATGGGTGGGATGGGGTGGCGGATGGAGGACGCCGGGGTTTCGCTGCTGGTGGAGAGGTAGTTTTGGCGCCCACGGAGTACGAATAGGGAATCGGATGGGTGGGGGGAATCATGTTTCGGTCTGGGACGCGCTTGTTTTTGGCTTTTATGAACAGAAGATGGGACACGCTTGTTTGAAATTTGGGGAAAGTACAAACTTCGCCCCCTCTTAAATTTCGGACCTACTGCGGGTCGGGGGTAGGATGGTAATCCCAGGTGTCCCAAATAGTGGGCGGGAGCGATTTCGGCCGCGCGCATGTGTGCTTAGGCGGCCATTGTGTATGAATGTTTTTCGGAGGCGGTTGCATGGCGTCTAGATGAAGCTACAAACCTACCCCGGTTTAGACCTTTGGACGTCGGGCTGGTTGGTTTCACAGGTCGGAGTTATTAGAAAAGTAATTTCCTTGTACTACCAAACATTGGTCTCACGCGGTTTCGAGCGAGTAGAGGCTCTTTTGGCGCTTCGTTCGAAATTTTGAAACACAAGCATTCACGTTTAGAGTACTCTTGAACTATGAGGATTGACCTAAATAGACAATGTTATATTTGACCTTGTATGTTTGAAAACCTCATTAATTATCCGTTTCCTTTTGAATTTTGACACTTGAAAATCCTATAACTACGATTATTTTGGAATGGAGGAGCTAAATTTGAATCTATTTGGTACACGACTACATATGCTATTATGTACAAAATCAGAGCAAAGATTGGTACCCCCATAGTTTAGGTATGGTTTACAAATGCCATGATATAAAATTCAAATAATTGAATGGACTTCATGTTGAATTCGATTTTTTTAAACCACCTTAGGTTGAATTCAAATGTATACTAGTTCATAGGTAGCTATTTATAAATGTCCATTGTGTAACTTTCGTATGTATAATGTGCTTTACACACACAACATGAACTATACTCACGTTTATATTCGTTTGCTAAAGCGATGCATTGTCTGGAGTTCAAAATACTAACTATGTGGATCCATTGTGTCGAATAATAACATAGACATGCTCAAATTCGATAGAATCTAGATGTCTGATGGATCAATGACCGCTCCTTACGCGAATTTCAAATATCATGACCCCATCCTAATATTTGGATACAATTTATATCTTTAATCAATGTGTAGAGCAGTCTTTTACGTGTAGTTTCACTCTCCATCGGTGGTCTCTCACACATGCTCACACACTCTCTCCCGAGGTGTCTTTCTCGCACACATTCTCTAGATATAACCCTCCCTCCCTCTCGTAACCATTTACAACTGTTTTCACTAACCTTTATCACAAGCACTCTTCCTCTCGCAAACATACACAAGCACAATCCTCATCGACCCTTTATATATACATGGACCTGCCTACGTGTCTCATGTACACACATTATCTTTACGCCTGTCTCTCACGCATTATCTCACACCTCTCTTCCTAACTGACGAGTATGATTCTAGCAGAGCATTCTGTAGGATGCCCCTTAAAGTTAGGTTGGATGAATAGTAATATCAGAGATAGAGGGGTTACCTTAGTCCGAGAACCTAGGGTTACAAATCCTAGCCGGCTTTGTCAGTGGACACAGAGTCCTTCACAATTCTGCTATCTTTGTCTTGTACGACTAGTCATCCATGGGTCTTCCTAAATGTGTCATGGGTCGACCAATGTGGCGCAGGACCGAACCGAACAAAGGGCCTCACCTCGACCCACCGGACATCACGCGGTGACACACCCTCTGCTCCCACGTCTCATTATCTCCTCACACCCACACATACCAACACAAAAACCACACACACAGAAAAATTCTCCTGGTGCCTCTATTCCCTCCCCCCTTGCATATACAC
>NC_057807.1:471093063-471097547 GCF_018294505.1 Triticum aestivum | reverse complement strand
CCTCTCTCGAATACGTAATACACACACATACCTCTCTAGGCCCCGCCAAATGCATCAACTACACATTCACACATGTTACATCATGTACCCCATTGATCTAAAAAGCCCTCTCTTCACGTTTATTTCGCATACAACATTCCTTTTGAATAAAGTGTGGCCAAAAAATTATTTTAGAGTTTCTACATATATACAACATTACAAAGTTATATGGAGGAGTACGAACGCTAATTTGCATTGCATTGTGCCCACAATGATATTTATTCCGCACTGTGAATTTGTATATTTTTATACTATATACAAAGTTAGTCATAATAAAGAGAAACGAAGAGCATCTCTCTCTCCATCACATACCCCCCCTGTACGACCCTTTCACGTATGCACACAAAACTATCTCCATGTCCTCTAAAAGTAAGCCCCCAGAAAATTCATGCGTGTTACATCTTTCTCTCGCGATATATGCAATGACGATCATTGTATTTGAAGTGAAAGCGCGATACATACATTGGACTTCATAATCCACTCATTACGGTCACCGTTTACGTTTAGTGGTTATTATACAGTCATGGGCTCACCATACAACTTTGTATTTGCTCATGACATGACTAGTTGACCAGTTGAACGCTCCACGTGGCACCTGATCTAGTGTTGCATCACATTATCTCACTAACATCGTGCCCACCTGTTGACTTGTATCTACTCTACATCTACACTATTATAAAATACTTAAAATACACTCTTATAAAAAACAGAGTTGGTGATGATGGTGTGCCTGCCATCCTGCAATATAGGCCATCCGATTTATATCTGACGGATAGGAAAGAAACTATGGCAGCTTTGCAAAAAGGTACCCACACACCTCTCCCCATTTGCAAATAAGGCCTTCCCTCGTTCATCCTTTTCTCTCACAAGATAAACAAGTCATACAAATGCATCTGGATGTTACGTGCAACGCACGGGCATCTTGCTAGTAAGAATGAAAACAAACGACAAAAAAATATTTTGACGGTGGTGCGAAGTCATGACCGCGGGCACAACGGATAAGGTGGCCTTGTATTGGTATGCTGAGCCGTCTGTTTTAACACACAGGAGCTGGTGTGGTGATTATACACACACGCACGCATGCACACGCACTCCATCCACGCAACACTCACACAAACACATGCACCCACGCACGCACGCAACACTCACACGTACACACGCAGCCACACACGCACGCAACACTCACACGCACACACGCACGCATGCATGCACACACCAGTACACCACACGACCAACACACACTCTCACACTCAAGTGCTCAACCTACACATGCATGCGCACACATTAGGCCCTGACAGACACATACACAACCAGGTGATTCCCGCGCACGGGTTGGAGCCTTGTCGCGCCTGCGTAAATTTGTGTTTATCTGACCTTTTCCCTTGCGAACTGACAGGTCGGACCCACAAGGAACATGGTTAATTTAACTAGTCAACATGGCGCCACGCAGACTATTTGGCCGGTCAACAGAGTGCAATCCGATGCTGAACTGTGAGCAAGTGACCGGATAATCACCGCAAAACGTATATAGTGACCGTAATCAGCTTATTCTGAAGTTCTGTGACCGTACTACGCTTTTCTCTCTGTAGGCCCTCCAAAACTACATCTCTACATGTTCTCGCATGTTACATCTAACAACTATGCAATACAACACTACTACTACACTCTAACACAATAAATCATATGTGTTTTTAGTTTTAATAGATATCATATTCTTACTTATAATTATTCAGTTTGCATACATTAAAATTGCCTTTGAAATGTATGGCCAGTATCATCTACCGCGTGGGAAAAATCCCGCCCTTTCCTGTTTAATCGGGTTTGTATCGATGGATCGTGCGAAACAGCAAAACTATAGTACTATGCAGTACAAGTGACAGTTCACTGGGCCGTCGTGTCGTCTAATCCTCCATTGTAAGAGTGGAGCGCTCGCTTTCATAAATCTTCTAGTACCTTTCGCCGACATGTGGGACATCAAGCTACCGGGTCCACGTGCCATACCGGAATACAGTGCAGAGCAGCCGGGGTGAAGCACCCCAGTCATGGCGCCGGCATAGTAATGAGTAATGAGGTGTCAAATCACAAAGCTGCACCTTTCCCGCAGTTAAGTTGGAGGGACGAAGTAATAATGCTAAAAAAAGAAGTTGGAGGGACGAAGCAACCATCATTTCACTCGTTGCTGAATCTGCTTCTCCCTCATCTTCTTCAACTTAGCCACGTGTTGCTTCTGCCATTGTTCTGCCTCATGTGGGACGCGGATCAGCTTGGTCGCTTCTCCCTCATCTTCTTCAACTTAACCACGTGTTGCTTCTGCCGTTGTTCTGCCTCATGTGGGACGCGGATCAGCTTGGTAAAGCACTGACACGTGGGACCGCATGTTAGCAAACTGCCAGGACAACGTCCTCCAAAAATAAGAAACCTCCCCCGCCATCCGCGCGGCAAAATCACCTCCTTTTTACTAATCTTTGATTCTATAATTTTTTAGATCAATATAATTGAGATTTGTATAGATAGCACACAGGAGCAAAACCAAGTGGTACGGTGAAGGGCATCCACAATGTGTAGGCAAATGTGAAAATAGCTTTTGGCATCATGGGAACCATTGTGGACGGCGTTGCCAAAGCCAAAAAGATGGAACTGAAGCTCCCTGATTGATTGATTGAAGGAATAGAAAAATGCAACATCTCTCCTCTTTCTCCCATGCTTGGACGCATGTAGGAGTAGTACAGTATAGAGCCCAGAGTCTACTCCCCTGTCCCTTCTATCACAAATCACAAAGCAGTGAGGCATCAAATCTCAAAGCATAGACGAAGCAACTATCATTTCACTCTTTGCCGACTCCGCTTCTCCATCATCTTCTTCGCGAAACCATCTCACCGCACTAGTACTCCTAGTAGTAGTACTAGTAAAGGACTTCCTGGATGCAAATAAGGTGGTTGTCTCGGCTTGCAGGTGGCACTTGCGAACGACTTACCATGGTCTCCCTCAATGGTGTTCTCCACCGAACGCACTTCGCCAAACAAAAAAAAAGTTGTCTACGTCACCGCAATGGGCAAGGAATTCAAATATAGTTACTACCTCCATTTTTTTGTACACAAGGCCATTATATCAAAATTACAATTTGCAAAGGGCCACTAACACTAACCGAGGCAAAATTGATGGGGTTAGCAACCAAGGACATTAATATCCCCTGCATGCATGCGGAAGTGAGAAGGTTCGTTTGCATGGCGCTGCATTAATCAAGCGACGAGGAGTGAGATGGTTAGCTCTTTGGTCTTTCGAGAAAAATAAATATGCATTAATTGACACGTGAAACGAGGATTTGTATCGAAGGAAAACCCCGCCTTTCTTTTTTAACACTAGTACTCCTCGTACGTACTACCTCCGTCCTGGTTTATAGGTCCCTTTTATAGTTTGTGCCAAATTTTGACTAAAGATTTAACTAACAAATGTTAATGCATGTCAAGAAAAATTATATCATTGGATTCGTATTTGAACATAGTTTAAAAAAAATATAATGTTTGGTGACATGCGTGAACATTTTCTTAGTTTAATCTATGGTCAAAATTTGGCACGAAATACAATGGGGACCAGTAAACCCAGACAGAGGTAGTACGTACTTATCTTGTTTGGGTCTAGGCCTTGCATTGCCAAACTTCACCACACATTTTTGCCAAGATTGCCTAAAGTTTTGAAAATGAGAAGGAGGTACACTTGTGCACGGCTGTCGTGGTCGCACCGCTCCTTCACACGGTCGCTCCTGCACGCCGCGGTCGCACCGCACCCTCACACTTCGCTCCTGCACGCCGCAAACCCAACCGAGGGAACGCACCCTCACTAACACGTGCTGTCACATGTGAACAAACCAAACTCAGCCATCCTATCGCTGACACATAATTTTCGTTCATAGAGTATGTTTATCCAACTGGAGTATCCGTACGGCCCATGCGGTGGTCTGTTGGGGAAGAAGAAGAGGTGAGGAAGAAGGAAAGAAGGGTTAGGAGACGTAGGATATTCATCCAACCACCTGAAATGGTAGACTCAGGCGACTTGCATAACAAATAGTATGTTTTTACACAGCAAAAGATCCATAATAATAAAAACAACAACATAAAGTAAAACTATCACTGCTCGCGGAAAGAGACGGCCTCGTCGCCTTTGGCTGCTGGCGCGAACCAGCCGTCGCTGCCGATGTGTGTCTCCGCGCCGTGGTTGTCCTCGGCCTCCAGCTACTCGTTCAAGCGGAGCATGCGGGCGCTCTGCACGGACAAGAGCACAGCCCGGTTCAAGTCGAGGACGTCCGGTTCCGCCTACAGGAGGGCCTCGATGGCAGCGGCATCCACACACTCCGCATCAAGTCGAGCCTCCGCCGCCCGGTTCAAGTCCAGGACTTCCGGTTCCGCCTGCAGGAGGGCATCGATGAGAGAGGCATCCGCGTGCTCCGC
>NC_057807.1:471088169-471092649 GCF_018294505.1 Triticum aestivum | reverse complement strand
TCTGCCGCCCGGTTCAAGTCCAGGACTTCCGGTTCCGCCCGCAGGAGGGTGTCGATGATAGCGGCATTCGCGCCCTCTACGTCGAGTCGTGCCTCTGCCGCCCGGTTCATGTCCAGGATGTCCGGTTCCGCCTGCAGGAGGGCCTCGATGGCAGCGGCATCCGCGCGCTCCGCCTCAAGTTGAGCCTCCGTCGCCCGGTTCACATCCACGACATCCGGTTCCGCCTGCAGGAGAGCCTCAATGGCAGCGGCATGCACACGCTCTGCGTCGAGTTGAGCCTCTGCCTCCCGGTCCTCCTTTAGTATCGCCATGTTGAACGGCTGGTCCGCCTGCACCATGGGGGACTCGGACGTTGGCATGAAGTCGACGTCCATCGTCTCATACCCATCGGGGGCCTTCTGCACCATGACCTCCGCAGTGAACATTGGATCGGCTTCCTCCTCCTCGTAGCTTGGCTCCAGAGAACTCGGGGATTGGCCCGCCGCAAAGCGAGCTTGGGAACAGAGGTCTGTGGCGCCGACCGCCGCCGCAATTTCTGCGTGGCACTCCAGCGTAAGCATCTTGGAGTAAGTGATCTTGCGGCGCACCTTGGCTTTCTGGCGAACTAGGGGACGCTTGACGCGGGCTAGGGGATCGAGAGGTGGGGGAATGGGCTAGAGATTTGGTGTGGTTTTAGGGCAGTGGCTGGCGTAGGCCGAGCAACGAATGTTCTAGTGTGAATAGTAGTTCCGGTGACGACCGATCAATTGGTTTTGACTGTACATCGCTCTTGTCGCATTCGCGTTGCAGCCCGACATGCTGGACCCTCCACGTCGCTCACCGAATGGAACGTGCTTCGTCTTGCGTTTTCGCTCGCTTGTGGGACCGCAGTTGAGAGCAAACCGACGTCCCTCCCCCTCCCCCACCCGCGTCATTTATTATACCACTACTCCCTCCATTTTATGCGGAGTAAATAAAAACAGAGGGAGTATACTACGGATAAGTATCCCCTAACGTGGCCGAACCCATTGAGTAACTGACATGCGGGGCCTAGCAAGCATGGGGTCCGCTAGTAAGTGACCGAAAGGGAGGGTAAGGCAGGGATACCTACGTCAGAGGATCCACTTCCACTATACTACTTTGACCAAATGTTAGAGTAATAATATATGACATGCAACTTACACAAATGTTATAGTAATAATATATGACATGCAACTTACTCAAATCATACAGGGTCTAATGCATTTTTCGAGGCTAACTTTGATCAAATGTTAGAGTAATAATATATGACATGCAACTTACACAAAGCATATGGTCAATTTCGTACGTGAAAGGCGTTTCCAATGATATAATTTTCACATTATACATCTCATGTACTCCCTCCGTCTAGGTGTGTAAGTCATCTTACGAAAACCAAATAATACCAAAACACGTAGACGAGGTGCATTAACTTCTACCCCTCCGTTCCTAAATATTTGTCTTTCTAGAGATTTCAACAAGTGAAAACATACAGAGCAAAATGAATGAATCTACACTCTAAAATATGTCTATATACATCCGTATGTGTTAGTCCATTTGAAATCCTAAAAAGACAAATATTTAGGAACGGAGGAAGTACCTCGTTTCTTGTTTCTTGACATATGAACCAATAAGAGATGAGGGTGTGCATGCTTTTAATGACCTGAGACTATCAAACATGACATGCAGTGGTTAGTTCATTGCATGCAATACTATTAATTAGCAAATAAACATTAATGTCTCTCATTTTCCCCTCCTCCTTGGTCACAGTGCACAGCCTAAGATGACTTACTCACCTATGTGAAAGGAGTACTATTAATCTTGTCAATAGTCAAATTGGAAACCATCTCGAGTACAAATCTAGGAGTACGTACAAATCTAACAATATTGATTGGGCATTGTTGAATGTTGATACGTTTTTTTATCATAGTAGAGATACTTTGACTACACATAAAACTTATATGTAAGGTAGAAAGGATAGGAGGGAGTATATTGTATGTTCAAAACAAAACGAACATTGAATACCCTTTATATATGATTTGCGGATGCTATGATCACCGGTTCAAAATTTTGAATCCGCCTTAGGTATCACGTGCCCCCACTCGTTCCCTCTCGATTTCATCTCGGGGTTCGAAGATCTATTGAAAGAGGACTAGGGTGGGTACATGCGAATGATACTCGGCGGAATGTTAAAATGAGGCATGCGGGAGGATGGACTCGACTGGAGGGCGACATGATCGATGGAGAAGAGGGTTGGAGAGGAATGAGAAATAAGCAAACGCCACATGATTACACTTGAACGGCTCAAATAAACAATAAGTTGTATCACTTGGCCTACATAGTGAAAGGCCTAATGCGCAACACGGAGCACTCACACTCGAATATGGCCGGGAAAACAGGGAAACCGACATGTGGGGCACACCCGTCGGGACGACGTAGGGCAGACTAGTCCAATGGAGGAGCTGGCCCACGACCTCCTCGCCACCGACAACCGTTCATGTGGGTCTTTGGGGCCAACAACGGGGTGCAGCTCCAGCACCGCCTCTGGACACGGCGACCGCGGTGAGCGACACGCTCATATCGTCGATAGACACGGGCGGTTTCAGTGTGCCGAGGGTGGCATTTGTGCTGTGGCACGACCAACGGTATGTTTGGTTTGTGCCCAAGGTTGTCCCATCAAAGCATTAGGTAGCCAAAATTTTGGTTGAGGTATTGGTTTCCCATGATTTGGCCGACATTGGGAATAAAAATGAACTAGAGTTGGCTAGAGTTCATTGGCATGCCAAAGAAATGGCAACCATCCAAACAAAGCCCAATCTTTGGGTCATGACCAAAATTTTGGTAAGGTGCACTTTGGCCGCAATCCAAACACACCCCAACACCCGGCTTGTCGCGGATGCACGGGCCGCCGCGATGCGTCCGCGGAGTGGTGTAGCGCGGCCAACTGCATCCTCTGGACCTAAGACCATGCCGGGTCGTCTTGCTTTTTCAATGACATGCGGGGATCACATTTGAGCAAAGGGCATCTCCAACGTTGCCACGACCGCAGCTGACTACCCTGGCACACCAAAGCCCTCGTCCCTCATGCCGTCGCGCGGTGCATTCCCAGCCGGCGCCAGCTGCCCGCATTCATGTCGGCCGTTCGTATGTCATCGTTAAGAGGCTCGGTGCCCGAGGAACCAACTCTGGCGACTTCATGACGCACCCGGACGCTTGGCCTCACCGGAATACGCTACTTAAAGCGGCAACGCCCAGCTAACCTCCACACCATAGCGCATCGTCCTCCTACCTGACACCACATCCGCCATGACCGCAAGTGCGAAAGCTCTGCGGGAGAGCTTGTCTTCGGGGATGAAGCTCGAGATCGCCGCCCTTGCTCAAGTCGCCTCTCGCGACGCAATAGCGGTGTAGCCGGACGCGGACGCGACCACACAAGCGGTGGCCACGCTGGCGTCCGACGACGGGAGCACCGTTAGCCACGCGTCCTACTTGCCGCCGTCCAACGTCCGGCACCGCTGAGGTCGGGGACTCCTCCGAGGATCAGTAGGGCATGGGAGGCGGCAGCGCATGGTGTGCCAACTGGCCGGTCTGTATCCCGTGTTCTACTCTTCCTCGCCAGAGACCGCACCTTCACTTCACGGGTCTTGAACCCCGCCCCCGTACATAGAGATCGTAGATGGAGGACGTCGGTCGCCGCTGTAGAATAGGTTTAGGGTCGGGTTTCTTTTATTTTTCTATCTTATAAAAGTTCGAAATGTAATGAAAATCTGCCGTGTTTGCATTAATCTCGGACGGTGTATATGAACTTTCACAATAATATACATATTGTAGAAGTACTAGTGCACGGAAGATCAAGATCTTGTGGGAGAAAAGGATGAACGAGGGAAAGCCTTATCTGCAAATGTGGAGAGGAGTGCGGGTAAATTGTCATAGTTTCCTTCCTATCCGTTAGATATAGATCGGACGGCCTATATTGCAGGATGACAGGCACACCATCATCACCAACTCTGCTTTTTATTGAACCGAGACAAATCTAAAAAACCCAACTAAGCCAACCTCCCAGCATATCGCTCGAGAAAAGACCCAGCCGCGCCATTTTAGTCGGGATTACCGGATTACTAGTAGTAGTATCGATGGATCGGCGAAGCAACATTTTTTTTGAGGGGGCGAAGCACCTAGTTTAAAAGGAAAAAAGGCGGTACACTCACAACACTCCTGTCGCGGTCGCATTGCACCCCACACATGTTCGGTCCTGCACACGGCTCATGCAAATGGAACGTGCTTCGGCTTGCCTCTTCACTGACACGTGGGACTACACTTGGAGAAACCGACCATGCGCCAAACTCCCCCCGCCCACCGCGCGAAAATCCTCCCCCCCACACAAAAATTCCCCCCAAATTCGATTCAACCGCCCTTCGGCCAATTATTCCCCAAACCCCCCTCCCCCCAGTCCCCCCTCCACTCCATTCGCTCCGCCAAAGCC